>NW_020173491.1:5547465-5684965 GCF_003031525.2 Neophocaena asiaeorientalis asiaeorientalis | reverse complement strand
AGTTAAGCAAGGCTTGTCATATGGAATTTCAAAATCAGAGCTTCTTGGATCACATAATACTCTGCGGCTAAGTGTGGAATTGGAGGGCTTCTCCCCAGCCTGCGCTGGACTTCTGCGAAGCCATCATAAAGTTCCTAGAAGGAACAGAGCCATTCTGTATGGGCACCTGATTCTGCCCTACAAGCGTTCTCCTTTGTTGGATGCCCATGATTTAATTAGCACTGCTTTGAGTCAAGGGGTGCCTCCTTTACCTGAAACAGGGCTTTTCCCTGAAACAACTACCTCCTGATCTTTCCATGAAGCCAGAGCTGGCTCTTTGCTTCCTGGAACTTGGCAAACCTGTCAGGGGCTCCCATCTGACTCCACAGTGCTCTTTATAGGAAATTATGAGACATGATCAGATCCGAGCTGTTCTTTCGCTGCAGTGAGACAATTTCTGGAGGCAAGACACCTGGCTGGCCTCGAGTGGTGATTAATTTTATGTGCTTAGGGTGCAATCATCACTCAGAAAAGAGGTTGAGGGTTGTGATGATAGATGATGGGCAGGCAGGAGATGGCCCGTGGAACTGTTCTACACCATCAGTTCCTTTGATCGCTGGCAGAAGTTCAGAGGTAACTTCTTTGCATCTGCCCAGAATAAACAAAGCTACCATAGGCTTTGCAGAGCTCCCTTCTAGGAGTTTGAGGACTACAGCATCCAAGTAGCTAAAGCTGAGACGGGTCTCCATTGGCTTTTCAGATGCGTCTTCAGAAATAACATGTGTCAGTCTCCATTTTGCATTTAAAATGTGTATGTGCTAACAGGGAAGAGCTAAATCGGACTCCATGTTGGATCTGTTTCTTTGACTTTAACCTTTGCTTTTCGTTGCTTTTGTTGTCATTATAATAGTACATAACGGCCTGCCTCAGGGAACCCTGCCCCTCTGCCTGAATGTTAAAGTGCCTCCCTTCAGCTCGCAGGGAGACAATCTGACCCCGCCAGCCTGTGGCTGGCTGCAGGAGAGAAGAAATTAACACATCGCCTCCCCGAGGCTGGCCATTCCAGGGAATATCTGCAAAACTTATGGCCTTTTTACTTTACTTCCCCATCTCCTCCGCCTCTCTGTGCTATATAAGAAACTGGCATCCAAACCCCGATAAGATGGTTCCCCGGAGACACAAGTCTGCCATCTTCTCCGTCTGCCGGCTTTCCGAATAAAGTCGCCTTCCTTGCCTCAACACCTCGTCTCCGATTCATTGGCCTGTCGCGCGGCGAGCAGAGGGAGCTTGGACTCGGTAACGTACGGGTGTAGTGGATGCTGGGGTGTGCTGCCTGGATGCCCCTTCAGGACTGAGACACTCATTCCCCACCCTTCATTCCCATCCCGCCCTGGAGTGACGGCTGCTAGCCGCTCACAGGGGCTTCCCTCTCGGGGATGACGGACCTAGTTCACCCAAGGTTACACCTCCCTCCCTGGCAGCTCAGATACAAGACTGGGCACTGTTGGGGCATAAAAGTCGAGCCTCTTTGTCTCCATTTGGGACATCT
Organism: Neophocaena asiaeorientalis asiaeorientalis; assembly: GCF_003031525.2. Classification (NCBI taxonomy): domain Eukaryota; kingdom Metazoa; phylum Chordata; class Mammalia; order Artiodactyla; family Phocoenidae; genus Neophocaena; species Neophocaena asiaeorientalis. The sequence continues at coordinate 5,683,437 of NW_020173491.1, read as the reverse complement.
CTGAAGGGTCATCCCAGCAACAATGCTCCCCACGACATCAGATGTGCTCTCCAAGATCTGCCCAACTGCCCAGCGCCTCCAAGATCTCCTTACTCCCTAACAGTATTGTTTCTGAGAACATGTCCTGTGTGCAAATCTCCATCTCTAGCTCCAGAAATCCGACCTAAGACAATACTCATCTTTAATAGAAAGCATATATCATCATAATATAATGGTAGATACATTTTTGTCCCCCAAACTAATATCCATATTTTAAAAATCCAGCCAGCGTGAGATACCCAACAGTGACTATAGAACATATCAATTTCTGCAGCTTTGATGACAAACCACCCTCTGGTTAAAGCTTACGTCAGTGTGCAGGGACATTACTGAACAACTACTAATCAGGAAAATGATGTATGGATTAAAGTAAACACTCCAAACGCGTTTTTGCTCAATCAAAGAGATGTAAGGGAAGGGATGCTTACACCAACCCAAAGAGAAAAAAATACCCCTTTTGTACTTCAATTAGCAAACAATAATTTGGCTAATTGGAAGCAAATGTTTCTTCTTTTATCACATGAATTCCACAGTTCTTTGCCCAATGCTGTCCCCTGCAGGGTAGAAGAAATCGAATCAGAAGACGGAACCATTCCTAGGCCAAGAAGCCCTGTGATCACAGGGGGAGAAAAGGTTGTGTCCCAGAGGCCAGCATTTCCTATCCAGGCCTTCTTCCAGGAAGACGCCGCGATTTCCCGGAAAAGCATTTCCTAGTCATTCTGCAAAGAATAACTCTCCGGAAGTCATTTCTGAAGCACCCGCAGCCAGCTTGATGGATTTCCTCGGTTAAATGTCAAGAGTTGAGACAGTTTGCTTTCTGGACCCGGTGAAGGACTGATGTTTGGAGGAACCAGCCAACCTGGGCTGGAAGTCTGCCAAGCAAATGCCCTCTCAGCTGGGAGAGGACATTCCTTTTTTAAGAGGTAAGTAGCAAAGGACTTGAGGAAATGCTGTCAGCTCAGGTTACTCTAGGCTGCTCTCCTAGAAGACGGCTTGCTTTCTGAGAGGATAAGCAGTTCGTCAATATGCTAGTGGGTACTAGAAAAGACGAGTCGGTCTCACTCTGGGTCCTCCCAAGACCAGAACTGCAGCCTGGCCCATGCCCCCCACCAGGGCAGAGCGCTGGCAACGGGGGGTGGTCCTGGGGACTCCCGCTCCTGCCCTGGTTGCACTTTGTCACCACTGACTTCCCAGGAGCCCAAGAAGCACCCCTCGGGAAGGAATGTGTCATCTCTATTTGCACAGAATAGACTGATTTTATGAGCTTTTGCATCCTGGGTGCAAAAACCAAACCCCAAACCCCACATCTCTCACCCTCGCCCTTCTCTCAGCATCCTGCCAGTTTCAGCTGATTGTCCCATATCTATACCCACAGGTGGTGATGGTGGAAATGGTAACAAAAACCCTTTCCCTTAAAATGGTTCATTGAATCCTCACAGCAATAGCACAAGGTGAGTGTTACGATTATCCCACTTTACAGATGAGAAAACTGAGACTCAGGGAAGCTCAATCACTTGACCCACATCCCACGGTCAGTGAGGGTAGAATCAGGCCGAGGGCTTCAGCTTCCTGAGCAGACAACTCACAGACCCCTTCTTCAACGGCAGAGCAAAGGGGTGGCAGGAAAGAGGTGTGGTTGACCAAACCCCACTAGGAAAAATGTTAACCTCTTGGAAGCCAGGAAGCCAGCATTGGAAGACAGGTGCTGATGTGAGTACTTCTGTCTTAGATCCTGGAAGCAGGAGGAAAGGCCTGTGAGGTCCATTCATTCATTCAGCATTTATATAGAAGGAACTCCGTGTCAGTCGCTGGCTGGGAACACAAAGTTGGTTATAGCCCCAGTTTTCGAGGTACTCACACTTGTGGTTGGGAGAGGGAGGTCTGTAGTCATGGGGGTCCTGCCTCCCGGCGTGCCCCCTCCCGCTGCTGCTCTGAGGGGTCCCTCGGCTGACTGGGGCGCAGCTCTCGGAGAAGCCACCCAGGTGGCCGCCCTACATTTCCTACCAGTGGAAACTTGTGCATCCATCCGTTTCCTAACGTCTCATCTTCGGTCATTTGCTGAGCCTCCTGTTTCTGAAGTTATGGAAATAAGCCTCATTCTTACCCTCAGCACAGATCCCAGGCCTCTGCTTTGGACCCCCTTGGGTCTGTTTTAGGACCCAGGAGCCAGCCATCCTGTTTCTGGAAGAGAGATCATTTCACCACCCCATGAGAGGATTGGCAGCCCTGGCCACCCCGTGGTGTCATTGGACCCAGTGGGCTGGGCACCCAGTAGCAGGGATGGGAGGTCACATTTCCACTGGTCCTGGCCTCTCTTGACTAACATCTTCCCCAGGTCCCAGTGTTGTGCCAGCTTGGTAAGCAAGAGGTGTTAGGAGGCCCACGGGGAGCTTATAGATTAGTCTGGAAGTCACAAGGCATGAAAACCCAGGACTCGAATGGAATTATGGGGAGATTGGGATTGAGAGAGACCTCCTACCATGCCCAAAGCCCATCAGTGCACTTAAATGTCCCACCTTAGATGAAGGCTAAACGGGGACTGGGAAAATAAAGCTTTGGCACTGGAATCGTTACTCAGTTGTTCACACATTTATTCATTCAAGAATAATTTATTAAGCTCCTTCCACATGTCTGGCCCTATAACATTAGATAATTTAAGTTCCTGCCCTCATGGAACTTATAGTCCAGTTAAGGAGGCAGGCATTAAGCAAATAATCCGATAAATAAATGGCAGCCCCAAGGCTCTCACCCTCACCGCTCTGGGCAGCCAAACCCCCTCATGCCTACCCTCCCCTGCCCGGGCATCAGCCACCTCAGATGAGGACCGCTGCCTGTCACCCTCCCTCCTTCCCCAAGCAGAATGCCTCAGTTCCCGAGCATCTAAGCACCCACCCTTTCCTGTAAGACCCCCAAGAATCACTGGTTGAAAATCTAGTTGTCCTTATTTGTCCTCCGCTTGTGTGCGCCGGGGTGGTTACAACAAACAGCACAGTTCAACTGATAACGAGAAGCACGGCAACGCCTCTCTTCCAAGTAGGAGCCATCAAACCTTATCATCTTTAATTCCACAAGCACAGACTGCCCATGGAGCTCAGCGCTTTCAGGAGGAAAGCCAGGGGACTTTTGCAAAGCAGATATAACACCCTGCTCTACACAATTTTTTTTTTTTTTTTGCTACCATGCTAATGTATCATTTTAGTTGCAGTGTCCCATGAACTGCACCCATGATCATTAAGAACTTTCTGGAGTTAGATTGATGTTGGAAACATTGATCTCCTGCACTAGAAGCTTTTCACCTTCCATCTGTTGGATGCTTTGACCTTTCCTTAACACCATTAAGAGATAAAAAGTTAATCTACTGAGAAAAGATGTGTGACCTTTCGGAAGAGAATGGGTACCACTGTGCGGCCTCCCATGATTGAAGGATTTTTACGTTCAAGAGTCAGGCTTTATATGTATCTGAGCAGGATAATTGTGGAGAATGATATCATGGCACAACCAGGAAGGTCTGTATCCCAGCTAAAGTAGCTGGGGATTAGGCAAAATGAACTTCAAGGAATGGGTCACGTGACCTTGTCACGCCACTGTTTGCACTCACGACCAATCAGCTTCATTGTTGAACACAGACTTTGGCCTGAAACATGGTACTCGCTGACGAGAAACTGTTGACCAGAGCATCTCGCCCTTCCTTTCTGCTTCGGGTGGTTCCTCCGGGCAGCGGCTCCATCTCGTGCCTGGCTCAACCTCCTGTGGGGCAGCTCTCCTTCCATGGTCTCAACTCTGGCTCTGCTGGTTCTGGTTCCTTCTGGGCAGCCACATCCTTCCCGGTCCCAGCTCCCTCTGGATGGCCGAGGGAACAGCAGCTCCCTGCTGGTGCTAAGAGCTAGGGTTGCTCTTTCAGCTCATCCAGCTCCTTTGGTTCACTGTGAATTTCCCCTGACTGAACTATCTGATGTGGGTTCTGTGTCCCTGACTAACCCCTGATGTGAATGCAAATCAGCTTCGATAGCTCTAGGACTGAGCCGTAAGAGATCCGTGTACCAAATCTCTCAGCCCCTCATAAGCCACCAAAAAAATTCATGAATCCATCCCAGGCCGTTCCTGCGAGTGAATGCTCTACCAGCCTTGTTTACCTGCCCTCATTAATCCCCGTCACCATTCGTCACTGAAGCACTCATCTTTGCTCCCTGACTACTGGACACACATCAGGCTGCTTACCTCCCTTTCTGAAGATGGTCTACCCCTTGACTTCTCGGCCCCAAACACTTGGGCCGGGGCCCTTGGTTCATGGGGCTATATTTGGGGATACTACTTTTTTTTTTTTTTGCCAAACCGGGCCTCTCACTGTTGTGGCCTCTCCCGTTGCGGAGCACAGGCTCTTGGACGCGCAGGCTCAGCGGCCATGGCTCACGGGCCCAGCCGCTCCGTGGCATGTGGGATCCTCCCAGACCGGGGCACGAACCCGCGTCCCCTGCATCGGCAGGTGGACTCTCAACCACTGCGCCACCAGGGAAGCCCTTGGGGATACTACTTTTGAGAGCCACACATGGAGGCTGAGGGCTCCATTGTGACCAACCCCTCTTTTCTCATTGGATGTTGCCAACGTCTTCATCAGCATCTCCTGGAGCTTCCAGAAATCTGCCTCTCGAGGACTCTGGCGGCAGTTTTTTTTTTTTTTTAAATGAGGTACATGTGGGGTGACACAAGAGCTACAAGTGTCTGATTTGGCTCTCTGGACACTGGCTCCGCCTGTCCTCGTTTCTATTTTCTGAAGGGTGAGGATTAGCTGAAGCATAAATGCCTTCTTTTCAGCACAAGAAAAGCTCAGCTTTCTCCCCTGCCACCTTTCTCAAGCTGTAGTCTGAGGATCAGTAAGATTTGAATGTACTTAGATTGTTAGTAATGAAGATTCCTGAACCCTACATCCGACCTAGCAAAGCAGAACCCTTGTGATCTGAGAGTCCTGGTATTAACCACCCCCTGGGGATTTTCATGCAGACCGAAGGTTAAGAATCTGTGTGCCACAGCTTTTCAAAGCCTCAGACAAGGGCCATGGACACCTACTTGCTCTGTGTGTCCAGTGAACCCTCCACTTCCTCTGGGAAATACTTCCCTTACCACACAGGGAGTGCTATATGACTTTACCCCACTGGTCAGAGTTGCTTGGTCCAGAAGTAGACACCTGACCCAAACTAGGTGAGTCAGGGACCCTGCTGGGGACTTAAAGTTGGAAGCAGGAAAGAGAGGCAAACTGTCTCCAGGGATGGAATCAAAAGCCCCAATCTGTCAGTGACCATTTTCCACCATGGGTAGAAGAAGGCATGTAGAGAAAGAAGGGAAGCAGAATTCTAGGGAAAAAAAGGCATGAGAAAGTCCTGGGGGCCCAGATATATTTCTGCTCCCCCTGCAGTTTGGTAGTTCAGTCTGGCTGGGCTTCACGGGCCCCTTTGGATTCTGGGAACCAGTCAAGTCCTCCTTTTACCTAAGTCACTCTGAATGGAGTGGAAATTGCAATGGATAGATTTTATACTGTGTTCCACAAGTACAAAGAATTGGCCTCAAGCCTAAATTCTCTCTTTTACTTTGCACTTCTCCTAATCTGAGCTGGAAGAAAGCTGGGAAATCACGTCTTCCAAGGGATGTCACACAATGCCATAGAGTCCTATGTTTCCCTGGACATTCTTAAGAATGAGCAGGACCTCAAGTGCTGGGGTCCCAGATCCGCTCCCAGAGCTGCACCTTTTACTCTGTTTAGATATTGGGTCTCCAGAAACAATTTCATTTGGAAAAAAAAAAGAGTTCTATTTTAAGGAAAACAAACAAATACACTGACGTAACCTTTCTCCCATTATACAGACGGGGAAGCTGATAAGCGATGCCTTGCCCAAGGTCAAATAACCAATTCTGAGACTAAAAACCTTATGGAAACAAGCAACCTGATTAAAAAATGGGCCAAAGACCTTAACAGACACCTCAGCAAAGAAGATATTCAGACAGCAGATAAACATATGAAAAGATGTTCCGTATCCTATATTATCAGGGAAATGTAAATTAAAACAACAATGAGATACCACTACATACCTATGAGAATGGCCAGAATCCAGAACACTGACAACACCACACGCTAGTGGGGATCTGAAGCAACAGGGACTCTCAGTCATTGCTGGTGAGAATGCAAAATGGTACAGCCACTTGGAAAACAATTTGGTGGTTTCTTTTTTCTTTTTTTTTTTTAATTTTCAAAATTTTAATTAGATATTACCAAATAAAGTAATCAACAACTTTTAACTTAGAGTGCAAAATAAAAGCACCTTATTATTTTAAAGGTGCAAATGCAAGAAAATATGACATAATGGTGGTTTCTTGCCAAACTGAATATACTCTTACCATATGATCTAGCAGTCATGCTTCATGATATCTACCCAATGGACTCGAAAACTTATGTCCACACAAAAACCTACACATGGATGTTTACAGCAGCCTTATTCATAATTGTCAAAACTTGGAAGCGACCAAGATGTCCTTTAGTAGATGAATGGATAAAAAAACAGTAGTACATCCAGACAGTGGAATATTATATAGCTCTAAAAATAAATGTGCTATCAAGCTATGGAGGGCTGTGGAAGAATCTTAAATGTGTATTACTAAGTGAAAGAAGGCAATCTGAAAAGGCTCCATATTGTGAGATTCCTACTATATGACATTCTGGAAAAGCAAAACTACAGAGACAGTTAAAAAGGCCAGCAGTTGGGGCTTCTCTGGTGGCGCAGTGGTTGGGAGTCCGCCTGCCGATGCAGGGGACATGGGTTCGTGCCCCGATCCGGGAGGATCCCACGTGCCGCGGAGCGGCTGGGCCCGTGACCCATGGCCGCTGAGCCTGTGCGTCCGGAGCCTGTGCTCCGCAATGGGAGAGGCCGCAGCAGTGAGAGGCCCACGTACCGAAAAAAAAAAAAAAAAAGGCCAGCGGTTGTCAGGGTTTGTGGGGAAGGGAGGAATGAATAGGCAGAGCACAGAGGACTTTTAGGGCAGGGAAAATACTCTGTGTGATACTGTGATGGTGGTCACATGTCATTATACATTTGTCCAAATCATAGAATGTATAACCCCAAGAAGGAAACCCTCGTGTAGACTGTGAACTTTGGGTGATGATTTTGAATCAATGTAACATCATCAACTGTAATACATGTCCCACTCGGGTGGGGAAGGTTGATAATGGGTAAGACCATGCACATGTGGAGGCAGAGGATATATGGGAAATCTCTGTACCCTCTCCTCAATTTTGCTGTGAAAAAGACAATTTTTTCCTCTGAAAAAAGTAAAGCCTTAATAAAAAAAAAATATCTAAGTACAAAACAATCTAAGTACAAAAAAATCAAAGATCACACACACATAAACCCTTATGGAAACCCACCATATACTTCCTAGATTTGATCATCTGAAAACTTTTCCTTTTCTATACTTCAAAAGGTATGAGTTTAAAAAAAAATAAACAGCAGCCTGAGGTCCACTTGGGAACCTATTATCTGGAAGAGCAGCGCTTCTTAACCAGGCTTGTCTCCTGTCCCAGCTGGCCTTTGTCTTATGCTGCCATAGTACATGCCCAATCAGACTTTCCACCACGCCAACCCGCTGTCATCACATAAATGCAGTGTGGAGCCACTTGGCATGTAGTAGGCCCTCAATGGGTATTTATTGAATCAAGAAATAGAAATCTCCCTTTTTCAACAACCTTCCTTCCCTGAGTTAAAACACATTCCAACAGCAACAACACAAAAATGCGGCCCCGCAGCTCAGGCAGTGGGGAGGTGGGGCGGGTGGGAAAAAGCTGATTTCAGGTTCCATCCAGCTGCCACTCTGAAGGGCGAGGTTGGTTGCCTTCGGTGCCAATCTCTAGAGTGCGAGCAGATGTGGAAATCAAACACAGGATTTCAGAAGTATAAACTGTTTATCTGTGTGCTGAGAAAACCTATTCATCGCCTGAGCAGGCCACTCAGTCCCCGTAGTTCCTTCCTTCCTAATGGGCGTCTTGCAGTTATTTTTTTCTTGGTGGCAGCGTGAGTCCTCGCTGGGTGGTAGGGTGTAGGCTGGGCTGTGCAGTGACTGCCCAGGAGACGAGGCCAGCCAGGGTAGGGTGAACGCCTGCTGCCATTAATTTTTAGTGAACAAGCACCATGATTCTACCCAACACCAAGTTTATGTGCCAGACAGCCATCTCCTGGGCCAGAATGGAGCTTGCAGAGTGAGAAATAAAACACCAGGAGAATCCAAAGCATTGCCTGCTGGGAGGAAAGGACTGAAGGGCTTGCCTGTCGAGATTGATGCCAGAGCAGGCCCCAAAGAAGCATCCTGGAATTAACTCGTGTGGGTGCCAGGGAAGGACTGTACACATCCAAGGTGCCTGGGACCCTGACTTCTGGGAGAGAGTAGCACAGAGCAACTGGAGGGTGAAATGCAGAGAAGAGACCTGAGAGCCACAGGTCTGTGTGGGAAGCCTGGCTCCACCATCTCCTGAGTGTGTGACTGTGGTTCAGTTGTTTCCCTTCTTTGGGCTTCTGGGTTCTCATCTGTAAAATGGGACAATAGTAGTCCTGAACTCCTAGACTGTCTGTGAGAGTTAAATGAGATAGTTCACATAGGGCTCTTAACATAGTGGGTGCTCAGTAAAGGAAGTTATCATTGGTACAATGATCACTGGGCTGTGGGTCCAGGCTGTGGAGCAGCTGCCTGCATGATGGGGGCTGAGCAGGCCTCCCCAAACCCTCAACAGACCCTCTGTGTCCTTGTCCCGGCTGTCAGGGCGGCTCTGTTCTCTTGAACCTCTGACTAGTCAGACACAGATGCCATCTGGGAGGGGTAACATGTCTGGTCTGCTCTGCCACCTCCTAGCTGGGGGCAGGTCTCTTCGCCTTCTTGTAGCTCCATTTCGTCTCCATAAAACAGGGCCAAGAATCCTTACCTTTGGGGAGCTGCGGTGAGCAGTACTGAGATAGTGAGTATAAATTGCAGTGTTCTGTCAGGCGTGCTTGAAGCATCTGATAAACAATAGCTATAATAGCTATGATGGTAAATATTAATAGTGACCATGGATAGCTGTCAGAGCCCCTGAATAACTGAAGGAAAGGCTTTGTACAATGGAGCAGTGCCCGGGCAAGATCTTACTACGCAGGCCTCTAAATCCTAACAGGATAGTTACACAGGCTCTACAGAGTCAAAATCTCCTTCTATTCTCACAAAATCTTATTCGTGGAGGAGGACAATTGATAGTTTCCCCTACTTTACAGAGAAGATCACGGGGGCTGATTAAACATATTGTGGGATCACACAGCTAATACCTGGCAAGGTGAGGCTCCAGACTTGTCTAAAATCATGAAGCCCAGTGGTCCTTCCACTGTCACAGTGGATTGCAACCAGGGGCAATTTTGCCGGCTTGGGGACATCTGACTATGTTTGGAGACATTTTTGTTTGTTTGTCACAACTGGGAGGGGAGATGCTACTGGCTTCTAGTGGGTAGGTGCTAGGGATGGTGATAAACATCTTCCAATGCATAGGACAGCCTCCAAGACAATTACCCAGCTTAAAATGTCAGTAGTGCGATGGTTAAGAAACCCTGAACTACCCTCTAGCTGCTTTGAACTGAGGTATCCTGACCAGTAGAGGTCAGAGGGATATGGAAGGGAGACAGAAGGCGATGGCAATGGGGGAGAGGGGAAGTTCAAATACACACTTCACCTCCCCCACCAAAGGAATGCAGCAGCGGAGATGCTGTGCCAGTCTGAGCTTCCGTCTCAACACGCCTAGGATTGCCCACCTCTGCTCTCTTGGAGCAGAGCCAGTTTGACTTCCTTGAGGCTAGATCCTCGTGCTCTGCCTGAGCTGCCCCAGATGACACCATGTGAGCAGGAATGAGCTACCCAGCTGAATCCAGCAAGACAAATAGCTGTTGTTGTTTTAGGTGACTCTTTTTTTGGAATCTTAATGATAAAATAAAAACCAACAAATTTTTTAAGAGAATTGTATTGGTGAAAGCACACTGGCCTGCATCAAAAGGCACTTGGGCCATTTAAAATGAAAAGAGGGCCTCGGGGCCCCCAACATTCTGTAAGGTACACTCAGCTGCAAATGTGAACCATTTCTTAAGAAAATGGAAGAACCTCTCAAAGGACAAAGCTAAGAGCCCAGAGAGCTGAGAAAAAAAGCTGGGAAGAAAATTGAATCAGGGTCACTCTTCTAGGGAGAAGAATATTTCATGACCCGCTCTCCCCAGAGCACAGGGCCTTAGCAACGTATGCCCAGTTTAGATTTCAGAATTGCTATGGACCAACAAGTGCTATGCGTTTCCCATTCTTCTTCTTTTTGAAAGGGAGTATCCACTGCAGTTATTCTATCCCTGTTTCACCATTGTACGTTGGGTGCAGGAGTGCAGAGAACTAGTCCTTTTACTTTATGGCTCTCTCAGGAACTTCATGTAAAGAGTTTTATGTGCATCTGGACCTGATTTCAATGACTACATCTTGACATTATTTCTAACTAATGTTGTAATGGTATGTGATTTGTGCAGGAGAAGGGAGTGTATTTTGCATGTGGGAGGGATGTGATTGTTGTGACTACAAGGAGGATTGTGGTTGATGGTTTCAAAGATGGCTGCAGAAATCCCTCTCATCTTCATGCCCTTTTATATTGTGTGAGCAGCCTCTCCCATCAAGAGATGGAGCCTATTTCGCCTCGTCTTGCATCTGGGTGGCCCTGCGAGTTCCTTTGACCACCAGAATGTGGCAGAAGTGATGTCCCACTTCTGAGGTCAGACCTCCAGAACCCTGACACCTTCTGATAAACTTCCAGAAGGAGATCTCTTGCCACCATGGGAGGAGGCCCAGTCTAGGTTATTGAATGTTGGGAGACCACATGGAGAGAGAAGTCACATGGAAGAGAACCAAGGTGCCCTATGTGACAGATGGCACAATGTTCTGTGAATGAGGCCATCTTGGAATGTCCAGCCCCAGTCAAGCCAAACCAGCCAACTCCATGAGGAGCAGAAATGAGCCATTCCTGCTGAGGGGAGACCGGCCAAAATTGCCAACCAACAGAATCATGAGCCATAAAAGGTTGTTTTGGACCACTAAGTTTGGGGCTGATTTGTTACACAGCAATGGCTAACTGAAACAAGGGGTTTGTTCAGCTGCTTGCTCACACTAAGGTGAGGGACTTGCTTTCAATTCACTCCAAATCAAAGCTGAGCTGCCAGAAATGACATCTCAGAACCCCACACCTCATTAGTAGCCTGACTTCCTGACAGGCCTTGCAACAGCTCCCCACATATATGCTGGGAAGCTCAGCAGGGACCCAGATGCTGCCAGGCTGTGTCCTTTGCCAGGCTGACATCTTACTTCTTTAACTTCCAAGAAAAAATGAGGAGTGGAGGACGAGAGATGAAGAAATGGCACTGGTGCTCTCTCATTGCCAAATTCCAAAGAGAATTTTTTTTATCGTGTTCATTTTCCTTTTTAGCTGCCACTACCGCCCAGCTGTTAAGTGCCAGTCATGTTGCACGGATAACTTTTAACAGTTGAAAGTTGATTCCCCTGAAATCCCCACTTTGCAGATGACAAAACTGGGACTCTCAGAAAGGATGTCACTTAGCTGAAGGCATTCAACTCGAAGGGGGGTAACCTGGGATAAGAACCCAGTGTTTCTGACTTTGGACGCATTCTGTTAACCTCCGTGTTGTCACGTAACACGTGTTCAGGGATGTTGTTCATTTTGCCTCCCTTCAGCGTCTACACTGCACTTGTCCTGGCCACACCGAGCTCTGAAAGCAGAAATATAATTTGTAAATGAGGTACCCGAAACGTAGAAAGCTAACTGAACAGCAAGGTGTGGCTTGGGACGGTCATGAACCTGGGCTGGGGTGAGGCAGAATAATGGCAGGAAGTGAGTGGAGTGTTTTTTAACAGAGAAGGAAAGGCAAGGTTTATTAGGGATTTCATTCTGTTTGACACTGTGCTAGGAAGTAGGTATATTCATCCTATTTTAGAGATGAGGAATCTGACCCTCAAAGAAGCTGAGTAACTCACCCAAGGTCACAGAGACAGTAAATGGCAAGGAAGAAGTTCAGATCCAAGTGTTACCAGTGCCAAAGTACATTCCTTTTCGATGAGTTGGGCTAGCTGTCAGAGGGGTGGGGCCGTCGAACCCCTCTTCCAGGACCGGCTGGAACTGAATATCCATCTTCACGGGCAAAGAGAATTTTCCTTTGGCTCCATTCCTATGAGGCTTGGCCATCAAAACTCAAGCAGCTACGTCTGCCCCTCCAGGATCCTGAATCTGCGAATAAAGCTGGTATGTAAACTAGCTGGAAGAAATGAAAGTGTACGACTCTATACACTCAAATAACCGGAAAGAGTGTGCTGGAGAGAATACCCAGTAATCTCTGTCTATTTCTATTTTCAGGTTTTCCTGACAAAGTCTTCACTGATTCATTCCTTTGACAGTTTGGATTAAACACACACCTCGTCTCAGTGCTATTCTGCTTACTCAACATGCATTAAGGAACAATACAAAATCCCTGTCCTCATGAGATCTGTGTTCTAGTGGAGCAGAAAGACCCTACACGGTTTTCTGCTAAACAAATCTCCCTTTTCTCAAATTAGAAACAAGCCCAAGATGGTCAGAAGAAGCAAGGAAGGAGCAAACTCTCCATCAATCTCCTTTTTCCATTTATTAAAATCCAAACAAATTAATCTGGGATGAAATCTCAGTGTGTAATGATTTTTACCCACTGGCCCACACCACTCGCCATCAGGAGGCCAAGCTGTGGTGAAAGGCTATTTGGAGCACCCTGACTAAGAAGCCCTCTGCACCCACCCCGACGGCCTAGCTGACCACAGAAATCCTCACTCAGAGCCTTCCGTGTAGCCAACCCAGCTCCAAAGTGTCTCTTAGAAATGCGCCAGGAGCGCTCCAAGACATATTTTTCCCCTTACTGATAGCAATTAATGTGCCACAAGTCATTGCCAAAATAAGTTGCTTATTTTAAAGCAACTCAAATTAGGCTATTTCGTTTTCTAGGCCCATTCATTACAATGTTGATTCATCCTTCGCAGAAGCAGTTGAAGCCCCGTTTGGGAGCATGGCCACGGGGCCAACTTTAGCTTAACTCCTTGGACTTTGAGGTTATTTACTGCTTCGTCATTCCAGGAGGGCGAAAGGGCGTCTTATTTTGATATTTAATTCAAAGGCAGAGGAGTTAAGGAGGGGGTGGGTAGTGAAATGACCAGTTAGAATTGGTATCATTGGCAAGAGTTTTTAAGGTCATTGAAGAGTCATCGACCCTCACGGCTGACAATTCCAAAAAAAATAGTAGTTATAAAAGGGAAAATACCAATTGTTGTCTTGTCAAACAAAAAACTAAGCATTGTGTTTCGCATGAACACCCAGTAGCTTCCACCAATTTTGCTAAGCATGTTTCCCTTTGGGCGGGGATTGTCAAGTCTTCCCTTCTATTACATCCTTTCATTGACATGCTGGAGGCCCCAGGGGAGGACAAATCCACCCAGACATTTGTAACTCTGAAAGTTCATTTGCGTCATTTGCGTCCAAGATGGGTCATTATTCTAGGTTCAAACCACATCCTGCAAAATGAAAACAACAAGGAGACCTTTGACCAAAAACTGGGGAGGAGGTGAGAGAAGAAGCAAAGGGATTGGCACGCTGGTAAGGTGTTAAAAGACGCAGCTAGTGTTTCGGGATTTTTTAGAAACAAACTCTCCCTGCAGTGCAATGTGATTACAACCTTTTCTTGGCTACGTGTAGTACCCTGGAGATTACCGTAAGTAACTTATAATAGAATTTTTATTAGCGGTAGTAATTTTTTATGATAATTAGCGTAATCTGCCGCCCATAAAATCAGAAGATATATAGTTATGTCTTTTGTACAGGAAAAGTGTTTCTTCCAACTATGGAAACACCATAAATGGCAAATGCAGCTTGATGGCCACTGTTGGCTTTTATGCTGGGCTGTTTGGTGTCCCTTTCCTTATTAACACTCTTCGTTACTTTGGTAGTAAACGTTTGATGACAAATGCAAAATGTGCTCAATGCCATCAAAAGGCAGAGAAGCATCTCCAAATGCCTGCTAGCCTGGTGCCCTCCTCCTCCCCTGCTTTCTCTCTTCTGTCCAGAGGTTTCCAAAGGCAAGGTCATTTGTTAGCCAGCCCCTCCAGGCCCACCCCCAAGCTCAGCCCTGTCAGCCTCTGCATTTTGGGTCTGACACAGAACTATTACAAAATGATCCATCTAGGCTATAATTTCAGGAGAACTAATGGGGCTCTCTGAGTTTGCCCAGAGGAGTATGGAAAACGATTTGAAAAGAATACTCAACTCTGTACTGACTGTGCACTAGTAAATGGATGTGTGTATGCTAGCTGCTATAACAATTAAACCCCTGCATTTCAATGATTTAACACAATAGATGTTTATTTGGGGCTTACCTGTTAGTCAAGTGCCCGTGAACCTGGTCAGAGAGACCTGACCATGTGGGATCTTCCCGGACCGGGGCACGTGAACCTTTCCTCCAAGTAGTGACTTAGAGACCAAGGCTTCTTCCATCTTGAAATTCCACCATCCTTTGGGGCCACATAGTAATCTGCATCCATTTGCTAAATGCAGAAAGAGAGAAGGAAGAGGGCATTCATTTATTTAAAACTCCTTCTCAGAAGTGATGCACTCAATTGGTGAGAACTAGTCACATAACCACAGTCAGTCGCAAGGAGTTCTGGGACCTTTAGTTCCAGGCATGGCAGCTGCCTCACTTTCAAGAACTCTATTCTATAGAAGAGGAAGCAAGAATTTTGTTGAGTAGCTGATCCATCCCTAAGCCACTGAACAAGACACGGTTAGCATTCATACAGACTATATGGACAGATGTATGTAGATGCCAAGCTCTTCGCAGAAACAGAGCATAATGAGTTTAACATTTAAGAGAAAAATTCTAGAGTCAGACTAGCTGTGTTCAAAGCCAACGTTTTCCTTTTATTGTCATTACGTTATTATTCACGTTACTTAACCACTCTGAGCCTCAGTGTACCCAGCTGTAATATGGGAATAAAAATAGCTAAAGTCAATTGAGTACATAAGATATGCTATATAGTGTTGTAAGTGTGCTACAAATGTAAGTTCCTTTAATACTCATTGTAGCTCTATGAGGGAGGTGCTCTTATTACCTGAACTATGTAATTTGGGAAGCTGAGGTACAGAGAGGTTAAGTAAGTTGCTTATGGTCACACAGGTTATAATGAAATCAGGATTCAATCCTAGACCTCTCAGGCACTAGCCCCATAGCCTCATTAATGATAATGTCTATCTAACCGAGTTGTTGTGAGGATTAGATGGGATAATAAGTAGAAAAAGATTTTGACAACTAATGAGCACTTAATTTATCTACTTAATTATTTATTTATGCCACCAAATATATCTGCCATCAGCTGACTGGAGGAGAGGCACACAATTAGAATCAGTGTTTTGGGTTAAGGTAGAATTTTTCAAAGGCTGTTCTGCTTACGTCTATTATCAAAGGGTATTCCTTTTTTTTTTTTTTTTAACATCTTTATTGGGGTATAATTGCTTTACAATGGTGTGTTAGTTTCTGCTTTATAACAAAGTGAATCAGTTATACATATACATATGTTCCCATTCAAAGAGTATTCCTTAAAAGGGGTCTCTATGGTCAAATAAATGTGGGAATGCCAAATGTCTTGTCTTAGAGATTCATAGGCATATTAGCCTATCAAAAGCTCTGATAAGCCCTGCAATGAAGAAACCTATTTAATTCTGTTTAACCTTGCAACTCTCAAATGTATTTACTTCTTTTTTTTTTTTGCGCGGTACGCAGGCCTCGCACCTCTGTGGCCTCTCCCTTTGCGGAGCACAGGCTCCGGACGCGCAGGCTCAGCGGCCATGGCTCACGGGCTCAGCCGCTCCGCGGCATGTGGGATCTTCCCGGACCGGGGCACGAACCCGCGTCCCCTGCATCGGCAGGCGGACTCTCAACCACTGCGCCACTGGGGAAGCCTTCAGATCTATTTACTTTTGAACCCCCTAATTAATATAGCCTAAGGAGCTAGTGTTCCATTTAATATACTTTATTACACACTGGGTAATGTTATATTGTCTTTAGGAGTTCTCAGTTGAAAAGTATGTATCTGAAAGTTATGCCTGCAAAACCTATCTGAGGATGGGCCTTAGGAATTTGGGTCAAGAAACTGATGATTTATAAATATGTCTGTTTCTACTTAACAAGGGTTTTGTTTGTTTTTTGTTTTGTTTTTGAGGGGGGCTGTATATCTATTTAAGCTCTACTAGCTTTCCCAGAAATCCCTGGTGATTTTTTTACTGACATCATCAAAAAGGGTTAATTATAGCTCTGCTGAGATCTCAATGCCTTCTATTTACCTTATCTACAGTCCGAAGAAACAACTCTGCCCACCGTATGGAGGGAGTTGTCAATGGCCATGGAACAGGATAGGGGAAGGGAAACCAGATCGAATTCCCTTTCAGCTTCATTATTTCATTTGCAAATGTAATACAACTTTGCAACATGTCCCCAAGTTAACCCCACCCCCAAATCTTGATTGTTTAATCAACCAGAAGTCAACTAATTAGAATTCTTAATTAACCAGAAACTTGTCCCTTCCCTCTTCGTTGGAGAGGAAAAATAGATAAATGACAAATTAATAAGCTGATAACAGTAATTTTAAAACAAATGGGAAAAGAGTTTCCATAAGAATGACAAAGATATTATCCTTAATGAATAAACAGATCATAAAAAATCAGTAAAAAATATCAAGAGTTAATAGAAAATATAGTCAAAGGACAGGAATAGATTAGGTACAGAGAATGCAAATGGCTAATAAACATAAAAAGTCACTTTGGTAATGAAAAATTAAATTAAAATCGATAAAACCCATTTTTTCACTTGGCAAATGAATAAAAATTAAAATAACTTCCATGTTTGTCAGGGTACCAAGCATAAAATATTTATGCCCACTGGCCTGGTAATGCCACTTCTAGAAATTTATCCTAAAAATAGTCGGACAATCAAATACAGATTTATGTATAGATGTATTTATTGCTGTGTTATTTGTAATATTTAATGAAAAGAAGGCTAGCTTAACTGCAGAGAAAGATCTGGGACTATCATGGTTGTCCATAGTGGAATGTTATAATTATTGAGTATAAAATGATATTTCCAAAGCCATATTAATGATACTGTAAAATTATCATATAATTAATAATAAGAGAAATTGCAAGATATGAAACTACATTTATACTATTAACTCAATTATGTACATATACAAGAGGGACAGAAGGAGAAAGAAAGGGAGGGAGAAAAATGAAGCAAATATAATTAAAATGTTAACAGTGGCTATTTCTAGCCTGTAAAAGTTAGAAGTTACTTTGTTTTGTAATTTCTACTTTTCTATATTTTCCAGCATTTCTACAATGACCGTGAATGATTTTTATAACCAGAAAAATGAAAAAAAAGCAATCAAATCAAAGAAGACATTTTCCGATTACTGCCGATCCAGGTCAGCTCTCCCTTTCACACCCAAGCTAGTATATCATGAAAACTGATGTTTATTCAGAATGGCAACCCAGCAGCCCTGGGAGAGCCTCACTCACTGAGAAAATATTCGCTGAATTTACCACACTGAACTTCCTGAGGCAGGAACGTGAAACACCACATCTTGGAAAGATTTTTAGCAATAAGATTTGAAACCAAAAGATGTTTTGGCCAGCCCTCATTTAACTAAAATATCATGTTAACAAAAATAGCACATTAACAGAGAATTCTGATCAGGTGAGGTTCTACTGTGCAAATGGTTGTTTAATTATCTGCTACTCTGGCTGACTTATACCTCTGCCTTTACTTTTAATAACATGGAAACTAAAACCTGGCTATATAACTCAGTTCTGGAACACTCCCTACATTCTCTCCTGTGGCTGAAGTTATTTCGTGTTCATCAGATCCCACATTTTTCCCCCCTGGGCACACAGTTAGACTGCATTCCCCAGCCTCCTTTGCAGTTAGCTGCCTCTATGGGATGAGTGCTGACCAAAGGAAGGTGATCAGAAGGGAGGTACACCACTGCCAGGCCTGGCTCGTGAAACCCTGCCACGTGCTATCAGCTCTGCTGATTCTTGGTCCCCCCCACCTGCTGGACACATGAAGAGAATCCAGTGGAAGAGGACTCCCTAAGGGATGAGGAGCCATTAGATGGGAGGAGCCTGAATCCCTGAATGACCATATGGAACAGAGTGCAGGCATACACCACCACCACCACCACCGCCCCCCCCACAACATACACACAGAGCAGGCCTTTCGGGGACTGTGTCATTAATAAGAAATAAACAACTGTTGCATCACTGAAGTCTGGGAGGTTGTATGTTACAGCAGCTAGCTATCACTAGACTATCACTTTACGACAAACCCACTCAATGCGTTACCCTTGGCAGGATGATGGCAGAGAGGCATTTTAGATGAAGCAGAAGATTTAGAGATTATCAAGCTTGGATTTAAATCCCAGTTCCCCCTTTGTCTAGTTCTAGGGCCTTGAACAAGTTAACTCTGTCTCTCTAGTTCTCAGTTGCCTTTTCTGCAAACAGAATACAAAAAAGAAATCCCCATCTCATGGTGTTGCCATGAAGTTTAGATTAATGTATGTAAGTGCCTCATGCTGTTCCGGACCAAAGGTCCACAATCAACAAATGGGGGCTTCTCTTTCTCATATGAACAAGATCCATCACAGCAACTGCTTGTCTCAAAGGAAAACTAAACTTCACACTTCGAAAGCAGAGAGATAGGTCCCTGAGGTCGGCTTTCCAGATCCTATTCCTTCATCCAGGCGCTGCCCACAATTCCCCACTCCTAGAACTTTGTTCATCATCTCCTCCACACAGCTTGAACCAAAATGTATCTGACAAACTAAAAGTAGGAGAATCAAATAGAGGAAGTGTCAGTAAGCTCTGCTGCGTTTGAGTGTGGCTGATGTCAGTCCTGTACCCTCAGAACAAAAATCACCTGAGATTGAGATGGTAGAATAAAGAGCCCATCACGGATTCATTCATTCAAACACACATTTCCTGAGCATCGGCAGGCATGGTGGCAGGTGCTGAGGTGATAACAGCAGAAGGAGCTCTCAGTCTAGTGGGTGAGAAACACTCATAAACAGACAAAAAATAGATCAAGGGCTACAATTCATCTATTTAGTCATTCAGTAAATACTGAATATTGAAATGTGCCAGGCACTCAGAGGGGTCGAGGGCTCTTTAGCAAACAAAACAGGAAGAGAAAAAGAAAGAAAAGAAATCCCTGCAGTTATGTGATTTACCTTCTAGATAATGTACAATTTCTCAAATAAGTAAACTATATTCCATGTCAGAAGGTGATCAGATCTTTGGAGAAACATAAAGCCAGCATGGGACAGGGATGGGGGTTGCCATTCTAGCGTGATCAGGGAAGCCGTCACTGAGAGGGTGATTTAAGCAGAAGCCTGAGGGAGGCGGAGAAAGGTAGCGTATTCTCCAAGAGAAGAATGTCCCAAGCAGAGACAATGACCGGGACCAAGGCCCCACAGTGGAATCCCACAGTGCTCTGTGGGATCACAGGACAGCAAGGAGGCCAGTGTGGCCAGAGCGGAGAAAGCACCCCAGGTTTGCTTATTCCATCTTGCCCATCGTGTGGCACTGGTGTTGGCCCTAGGGTATGCTGGCTTCTGTTCTCCAGCAAGAGTGGGAGAGCTCCCAGCAAGAGGACATGGGTGTAGGGAGGCAGGAGCTGGAGGAATGTGATAAAAGTGGATATGAAATAAGCAAGAGACAAGTGTTCTCATGTTTGCTACCACGACGACACGTATTATCACTCCTTCCTCATCCAGAGATGAGGAGATTGCAGCCTGCAGCTCAACAGAGGGGAGAGATGGAAGCTCTCGCAATTAAGTAGCTGCTCTTGGGACATGTCAGAATCAAATAGGTCAGAGGCTGCCACTCGGTGGAGAGGGCGAGGAAGATGAACATGAAGGGGACACAGGACAGGAGCCCAGTCCCAACAGCAGCCCCTGGAGTTCCTTCCCCCCTTGGCCACCTCCCCTTACCCATGGCGCACATCCTCGGGGTGTCATGGGGGTGGGCTGGGGAGTAGTCAGCTGTTTCTATTCTACTTTAAGCCGGAAATCTGCTAGGGGATAGTGATCTGGCCTTTTCCATTATTTCACTGATTCATAGACCCTGACACCCTGGGCAGGGCCTCAGGTGGGGGCTTACGTGAGGAGCAGCATTGCTCCTGAAAGCTACAGCAGATGCCTCGGGAGTCTGGAAGCCTAGCACCCTGGGCTCCTTTACTTTGCACACCCAGTTTTTAAGATAATTTTCCACCGTGGTGATCAAGTCTGAGCTTTTAAGTAGGGTTTGTAAAAAATATCGACTTCATTCTTTTTTTGAATAGGCAAAACCTATTCTTATTGCACAGAATCCCAAATGTCTCGCAGTGAAAACCTCCCTGCTGCACCCACCCCCGACCACCCACAAGACCGAACCCATGTCCTTAATTTCTTGCGTATCCATGGTCCAAAAGAGATCATGTAGCTCTATCTCCATCTCCCCCTGCCCTTTAGTACAAATGATAACATCTTGCTTTTTACACTTAACAATAAATTATTACAGAAAGAGCCTACTTATTCTTTTTCATGGCTGCATAGTATTCCATGGTGTGGTTGGACCACAATTTATTGGACCAGTCTTCTACTGATGAGCATTTAGTTTTTTGGCCAATGTTCTGCTATTGCAAACACTATGGTAATGAGTATGTACACAGCATTGTGTGTGTGTATGAATATATCTATGGATGGATTCCTGGAAGAGGGATTTCTCCATCAAAGGGCATATGCGGGCTTCCCTGGTGGCACAGTGGTTGAGAGTCCGCCTGCTGATGCAGGGGACACGGGTTCGTGCCCCGGTCCGGGAAGATCCCACATGCCGCGGAGCGGCTGGGCCCGTGAGCCATGGCCGCTGAGCCTGCGCGTCCGGAGCCTGTGCTCCGCAACGGGAGAGGCCACAGCAGTGAGAGGCCCGCGTACAGCAAAAAAAAAAAAAAAAAAAAAAAAAAGGGCATATGCATTTTGATAGATGCTGTCAAATTGCCCTCTCTAGAGGCTGTTCCAAGTTACCCTCCCACCAACAATGTGCAAGGGAGGCTCTTTCTCCACTCACCCTCCCCCACACAATTTCTTTTCATTTTCATCCCTGCCAATCCGATAGGAGAACATGGAATTTCATTTGATTTATTTTATTTTATTTTATTTATTTATTTTTTTTTATCATGAGGGAGGTTGTCTCCATGGGGGTAGATTGGGACCCTGCAGATACACACCCTGCCCCTTCTCCACCCTGCTCTGGACCTGGGGGGCTGACCTCTAAGAATGATTGCATCACTCCAGCTCTCTCACCTCTGGTTTCCTGTGGGCAGGATGAGGAGGAAAGGAAGAGACACATCCTTCTCGGCCTTGGCCTCACTGATTCCTGCTCAGCGCTGGGGTCGCAGGGTGCAGGTCTCTGCCCACAGGTGCAGCACCTCGGTGGAGACCCTCTTCCATGGTCACAGCTCTCACCAAGCTCCATAGCATGACTCTCTGCCCTTGCTCCTTTAAGCTAAAGGGAGTTAGCACCTTCCCGCTGGTACCTCTGCATCCCTTGGGGTCCCCTTAGCCCTGCCCACACCTCTGTACAGAACGTCATCACCAAAATCTCTTCAAACAAGCCCTTTGGATGTGCCATCCCTTTCCTGCTGGGACTCTGATGGGTGCAAAAAATATACTTTTAAAATTTAACATGCCAACCTTTTGGGCAAGTTTGGTGTTGGAGATCACCTGATAATTACACATCTAAGAAGAAAAAATCCTAAAAGGAAAGGGTCCTGGCACCAAAGCCCAGTCCATTTCCATTAGCCACCTAACCTCTGAGCAGAGGTGCCAGTCTGACTGTTCTCCTTGGGGGAGTCCAAAATACTCATGTTTATCTACTACATCTGCTTTTCCTACTAAACCAGCAACTCTGGCCACCACCATTCACTGGGAGCTTCTTCCTCACCCTCCAGCCCACCTCACTTTGAAGCACGTCAACTAGGGCTATCCTTCGACGACTCGCAACTTCTCTCAAAAATAAAGTTTAAACCCTAACCGACAAGGTCACGTGCAAGTTAATTCCATAGTTGCTCACTAAGCATCTATTATGTACTGGGCTCAGAGGAAACAGAGATAAATAAAATGCTTTTCTTTCTTTGAGGTCCTTATAGTCTGAGGGTATGGGGGAGATAATATGCTGATAACAGACGTTAGTCATTAGTGGATTAAAAGCCTATTGGATCTTTGCAAGATAAAGATAATTAGTGACCTTGAAGTAGATAATCCCACAAACAGAAACCAAATAAATTTAAAGATATAATAGCACCGAATTTCCTTGAAATGAAGAAGGAACTGAATCTTGTTCACAAGGATATGCCTGGAAATATTGGGTTTCAGGAAATACTGATGGAGGGAGACAGACAGGGAGACATTTCCTGGTCAAGTTCTTAGATTTCAAGAGGAAAGAAATATTTCTTCAGGCACCCAGAAACCACATGAAGGCGCTGGCCGTTGAGAAGTCATCCCAGTGAGGAGTGTTTGCTGCCGAAAAGTGACTGGGGAACATCTACAGAGTTCTGAGGACAAGAACAGGTGACCTAAGTAAATCATACCAGTCAGGCTGTCATGCCAGTATTAAAGCAAGAGGGAATATTTTCGAACACAAAATATATCATGAAATATAGCACCCCTATCCTTTTCAAAATTTTATTAAAAAAATAAAACTGTTCAGTGACGAAATGCAACCAATCAAGAAGCAAATTGTAAAGAACTAGTGTGACATTCAGAGTCAAAAGACAGTGGAGGGCTTCCCTGGTGGCGCAGTGGTTGAGAGTCTGCCTGCCGATGCAGGGGACACGGGTTCGTGCCCCGGTCCGGGAAGATCCCACATGCCGCGGAGCGGCTGGGCCCGTGAGCCATGGCCGCTGAGCCTGCGCGTCCGGAGCCTGTGCTCCGCAACGGGAGAGGCCACAACAGTGAACAACATCTGTGAAGTTCAGAAAGAGAGGGGTAAATTTTATACCCAGTCAAGTGGTATTTCCATTGTAAAGGCAACAAGTCAACATCAAGCGTGAATGAACTCAAGGCAAACAACCGAATGGACCTGTCTTGATCAAAACAGTATGCTTGGTAAAATCTACCCAAGTACCTCCTTAAACTATTACAGCTTATATAACTTCCTTACGACCCCCCAGACCCAATTCTCATATACAGATGTTTTCAGATCTTACAGCCCCCCGTTCCAAGGACACTCTCTTACCCAGAACTAATGTTGTGGAACCTTCTCTCCCACTGCAGGGGGGGGGGGTTCCTCTTTCTTTGAGCCTTCCATGGGTACCAACAGCCCTCATGCTTCTCCTTATGCTACTGAGGGGCACTGCTGTGGGACACTGGAAGAGGGCAGCACTACACGGGAGGGCCTAGTTTCCATCTTCAGCCAAGGATGAGCAGTGATCCTGGCCACACTTCACACCACCCCTTCAAGGAGATACACCCTCATTTGTAACATCTCTGTCCCAATATTGCTGCTGCTTCAGGACCTCTGTGAGTCCCAGATTTTCACTGTGACATCGATAGGACGTTTTCTGCTTCATCCAACTTTTTGGCTTTTCCATGTGCCAAGAATAAGTGCCAAAGTAGCCAATGCGCAGTCTTGGAGACTTTTGTGCCACATCCTATTATGGGGGCTCATACAGGTAGCACTGAGCCCAACTTGTGTGTATTCTAAGAGATTTACCTGTCTTCTTCCTCCCTTTCTCCCCTGTGGAATAAACCACGTTTGAGTTGCAGGGCTGAGCAACTTTCCTCATAGCTCCAACTCGGAAAGTTCCCCCTGTCCTTGGAGAGAGGAACCAAAGGGAGGCTTCGGTGGGTATCATTCATTTGTTTATTTGAGACTTAAGCTCAGAAAGCCAGGTCCAGTCTTCGGAAGCTTATCTTTATGGTTTCCATTTTATTGAATCTCATTTTGCTAATTCCTCGTGATTCCACACTCGCTATTAGCCAAAATGGGTTCTTTATTGGTTTACCCCTAAAAGTATGTTAATTGATAGCTCTTATTGCTTTCAAACCCAAGCTTTCCCACGTTGAGAAGCCCAAACAATCGAGCCATCACTAATAGGGCTTGGATGTGGGGAGAATCATATGATTCCAAAGTTGGCAGGGCAGAAGTGGGGTGTGCTATGCACAGAGACGTCCCAACGCAAAGTTCCTTCGAGGATGTATAAAGGCGCTGGTGGTGAGTTGGGAAGGTGGATGGGCGGCCTCCACGCACAGTGTGTCACTGCCTAGAAAAGCCCCTTCTTGGCAGGTGACGCCGTTTGCTGCTGGCACCCCGACAACACACGGCATCAGGACCACGTCATGTTTGGCTATTTGTAAACCAAGCAGGAGCCGAGGAAACACCCCGCTCACAAGGAAAACACTGATTTGAAGAGGCTTGGAGTGGGGCTCCGGCCTCAACAAGCGCGGAAGGGCCTCCTTAAACTGACACAATAAATTAGTTCAAAGCCGATGACAGCCCTGCAGATTACCCACCACCCCACAAAGGAGGGAACGCTCTGGTCCCCTTCACGAAAACATAGATAAAAATTGTGTTCTTCTCCTCTAATGAGGCAAGCTCAGATATAAGTCAATAGAGCAATTCATTAACAAATCTAATGAAATCCCCCGGGTTGCCAACGAGATGGCAATGAAATCTCCTTGGGCGGCTGGTCCATATGTCGAGGGTCAGATTGTGGAGTGGTTTTCCTCTGGCCTATTCACTGCCCACATATGGCAGTTAAGGTCACTGTTATCAGACACTTTCTCTGTACACAAAACAAAATTTCCATATGGCCCATGGAAATGGCCCGGCCGGGCTCCTGGGCAGCTTCCCACGGCTCTCTTTGTGCCGCGTTGGTTAGAAGTGTAAAAGAGGGTGTGAGGGGTTACCACGTCACTCAACCGCTCTCCCTGCTTTGTGCGTCAGTCCAATTTAGGGAAAATCTGCATCACTTTTCCCCCTGTCTTTCAGGCACAAATGCTCATGTCAGTCTATTAGAACGTGATGGAAGTGCTGATCGCAGCCTCCGCATTTAAATCCTTTTGAAACCGCGGTGACCTGCTGAAGAGGGTTCTGAGGGGAAGGACCTTCTCAAGGCTCTTTCAAATTCACAGAAATAAAGGCCTTTCCTGGCTTAAAGTGGCCCCTCAGATTGAGCCCCACAGAGCCCCGAAAAAAAAAAAAAGCCCCACACGATTGTCATGGATATTACACGACAGGGACAAGAACAGGCCAGCAAAGACAAGGCTCCCGGCCGCACAAAACTGGACGGGGCTTTCTTCCCCATTTGGGCCTGGGATTGTTGACAGCCCAGTAAATAGGCTGTTTAACCCTTTGAAAGTGAATAAAGAGGGTGTAGACAAATGCTTTCTGATGGAGTTTGTGCATGTAATAGGCAAGAGCGTACACACACACTCAGGGACTTTGGGGACTCGGGGGCGGGGGCAGGGGGCCGGCTGAGGACAGCACGAGGCTTCCTTCTTATGCTGCAGACAGAAGTCTCCATAGAATTTCTGATGAAATGGATGTGATGGGGCAGGGGTTCCGGGGCCCATATCTGGACGCGCAGGTGAAGAGAAATGTTTGGGACAGCAGCAGTGATGCCTGTAATGGCCTTGGGTGGCCCCCACGGCTTCTCAACATCCGGTGTTCCAGAAAGTTTGGGGTGTGGTCCCAGAGGCCCTCGTTCCCTCCTACCTCCTCGGTTTTCACTTCCTCCTGAAACGAGAACAAGGACAGCAATATGGACAACTGACCATGGCAGGTGTCCTGCTAAGCACTGTATATCACTTTTCTTACGGAATCCAGGTAACCACTCTGCAAGGTGGAAACAATGAAGCCCATTTTGCAGATGAGGAAACTGAGGCACGGCGTGGCTGAGCCACTGGTGAGAGAGTCACAGCTGCTGAGTGGTGAAATGGGGCTTGGATCATTCTTTCTCCTTCTGCTAACCAGTCTCTAGAACTGGTCTTCCCATTGTCTCGAAACAGGAAAGTTCCTGTTCAGTTGTCCCATTGTTTTAATAACTACCACAACGCAGGCTCTCTCTCCCTCCCTTCCCCTCTCAATTTAATTTTGGGTAAAAATATATTCCTATTGACCTAAGAAGCCAAAATCAACAGGGGATTGAAACCGGCCCCCCAGAAATTAAAAATTATGCATATTGCCTCCAATTTCATAAGCTGTTTAGGCTCCCACGGAAACAACTCCCCCGTGAGCCACAATTCCTAAGGCTTGGCAGCCTCTGAGTTTCCATAAATCCAAACACTACTGTTTCTAACCTCTGACTGTACTTTAACTGGGAAGGGCCTTTTTAATTCATTTAACTCATTTTAATTGTCTTTGGGGGGACGAGAGCTTTCTTTGGCCAGCTCTGCTGGCAGGGGGAGCTGATTACAGAGCCCAGGCTGCCATTCACCAGGACCCTCATGAAAATGCATGCGGGCTCCGGCACCCTCGGTAATTGTAATATTTCTTCCTTACTGTTTATGTCAGAGAGTCATTACTGGGAGAGGCTGACACATGTGACATGTGTGGCATCGACACACATTAGGTGGTCCTTAGATAATTTTTATACAAAGTTTAGTCGGTGTAGCAGGAACCCAGCCCTGTTGTAAGCAGCAGACATAAAAGGAAAAACATCTTCTCGCGTTGGCTCCTTGAACATTATAATTAGCCCGATCTGTGTGGGTTTCTTTCTTTCCCCCTCAAGACCGTAAAGTTCTTGCGGTCTGGGGCCGGGTCCTAACCAGGTGTGTACCCTCCCTCCCTGGAGGCTGGTATTTCTCTTGTTAGCTATAGTGTCTCCAGCACGATGTTGGGTAATTTACTTATACAGTATCTCCTTTAACGTTCATAGCAAACTTATGCTATTACTATTTCATAGAGAAAAAGGTCTGAAGCCCAGAGAGGTCAAGCAACTTGGGCAGAATTAAACAGCTCATACACCTGAATCCAAACATGATGTGCTTCCCACCACGCTGCCTCTCTTATTGCAGTGGCCGGCACAGTAAAAAAATCAGTCAGTACTTGGGTGGCTAAGGTTTGAGCTGACAAAAGTTCTATCCTATCCAGGACCTTGGTCTGGCCGGTCCTTCTCCTCCCCACTTTTTTCATCCCTACTGCCTCTCTGGTTGCTTCTGACGCTCTGGGCATTCATTTAAGGCAAGATCAATCCACGTTAAGTAACGTCTCATAATTGTCTGTGTTTTACCACTGAGAAATAAATGAGCATTTTCCATCACCTGATTTCATAGCGCTGATTCTGACTGCAAGAGGAAGCAAATCAATGGCTGGTGAAGGGAAAGGAGCATTTAAAAAAAATAATAACTCACACTTTAGAAACGTGATCTCTAAGTTATTACAAATTATAAGGTTAAGACCTCTTAGACGAATCCTAGCTGCTTAAAAATTTAAAACTCCAGGGTAAAGCAGTGAAGGACTAATGAGCTTCAGGCAACTAAATACCAAGATCTAGGGGGAGAAGCCTTGTTTTATGTGAGAGCAATGAGGGCATAACAGCCACTCTGTGAAAATCTTTCTACATCAGGGGGTGGGGGAGTGGCAGTGGGTGTGGGGTGAAGGTTCAGAGGGGTGGTTTAGAACATTCCAGATGAGACTGGCTGGTTCTCTGAGATTCCTTCAAACACTTCATTATGTCAATGCAGAATTAGGTTTCCGTAGCACATCCTTTCACTCTCTGAAGAAAGAAAAGCAGTTTATGAACCGCGGTGCATTCACACCAAGGTTGAATGGTGTGTGTGTGTGTGTGTGTGTGTGTGTGTGTGTGTGTGTGTGTGTGTGTGTGTGTTTGTAAACCTTTCATCAGGAATCGGGATTAAAATCTCTAGCAAAATATAGCAGGCAGAGCGCCATGCAGTATTTATTTTCCCAATGGAAAGGTAAACAGTGGCAGGAGAAGATGAAAATATTTAGAGAAGAAACTGACCAGACCCAATTAAATGCTTCAAGAAATGCCGGCCTTAGAGGACGGGCCAGGGCTGGCGGGCTTCCTTGCAAATGTGACAACACGTGTCACATATACCTGCCTGCCCACCCCCCAGACGCCCCTCCAGCTCACCACCAAGCACTTTCTGGGGGAGCCCACCGCTCACAGAGACCGATAAAGACCCCATAAAGTTCCTACTCTAGTTCAAAGTTTTGCTGGTATTCAAGACGACAATTCTCGGGTTATTTCTGTTTCCTGCCTTTCTTAGGTTGGAATCACTTTCTCATCCGCCCACATCTGTTATTCTCAGCTTCACTCCCACTCCCCTGATTCAGAAACAGCCCACAGTGACACCCTCCACGTAGCCCTGAATTTTCCCTTCTCATCACCAGCATCCCAACCGGGGCTAACGATAAGTCCCCAAACGCTCTTGTTTTAATTACGGATGCTAAAATGGGCCTTTCGGAGAGAACTCCTGTTTGCTCAACGCAAACCTCTTGCTCTCTGGCCGTCTTGGGTCTGAATTCCACATTTCAAATTAAATTATGCTTGGGATAATATTGTCTTGAGCTCACCGTTGCTGCCATGGATATTGACAAAGACTTAGCCAGTATTTTAATAAGAAAACAAAACTCCAGTAAAGGCGCCAGAGTTTCCAGGCTGATGATTAAGAAACCGCCTTGGAGGCCAGAGGCTGGCGCTGACTGCATCACAGTTCGTCACACAACTTAAACTTCTTTTGACATCTAGTTATGTCGAAATGTGACTGATCACCTAGGGGTTGGAGCTCCTGAGAGGGAAAAAGTTCACTGACAGACAGCCACGCGCGGAGCAGTTCTTAAATGAGAATCAAGAGAAGGTAGCATCCTGGCGACCTGACACTCTGCAGCTGCTACCTGGATCCGTCTCACTCAAGCAGGCCTGCTCTGGTGAGTTCTATTAGCGTCTGCGTGCTTCTGTCTCATTATCACACATCTGCCCACCTTTATTCCAGTGACGCTGCTTCTCATCTGACAGCTCCGGCGTTGTCAAGAACTGAGATGAGGAGAGCAGGGTACAGTGGGCTCGCCGCGTTCACTTTTATTTTCTAAAGACTGGTGTGCGCTTTGACAGTACCGTGCCGAGGAGGTAAAGGAGATAATTAACATATCGGGCAGCTCCTAAACAAAGCCAAGGCTCAGATGCGGGTGCCACCACCACTGCCCGAGCGGGGTCGTTTGTGAGGCCAGGAGATCAAAGCCATTGTCGACCTCAACTCCTGGCCCGCTCCCATCGCAGAGAGCCACAGGCCACAGATGAGCTTAACTTCGCGACATTTCAGCTTTAGGAAACAAAAACAGAAACTCTTGCTTCCGTGTTGATCCGCTGAACCGTCAACAGCCTCACTTCGGGATCTTCCGCGGGAACATCGTACCTTCCTCAGCCGAGCGGGGTGCTTCCAGATGCGGATACCCAGCTGACGGACGAGAGAGTCGGGGCCCCTGCTTGCCCTCAGTTTCCTCCTGGCCTTAAAACAGCTGGCAAATGCGGATGCGTGAATGTCCAACGACAGCCTCACAGAGCTACATAGAAACTATAGGAATCTACTAGTGCACCTGCCACCCCAGAACCAGTGGAGGTGATGCTGAACATGTCAGATCGCAGGGTTTGGGGGTTCCACTCAGTTCCAGTTGCCAAAGGAACTGGCTTTTCCCCTTGCCTGCTGGCTTCTAGCTGGGGGAAAGGAAGGTGCCTCTGTGTTCAGACAGTCTTGGGTTCTGAAGGGCTGTGAGCATTTCTGAGTTGAATTCTAGTTGTAGACTGAGGTCCTAGGCACCAAAAAGATAAAGGATAAAACACCATCCCTCTGAAGGGAGGGAAACCCAGCCCCCTGCTTCCCAGATGCTGTGAACACAGAGGAAACAATAGAATTTGCCAGAGAGGGTGAAAGATGCCCCCTGAGATTCACACCCCGAGGAACCCCAAAGGGGGCCCCAAATGGCATCCCGGAACGGCCTCAGCCAGCCTGAGAAGCTGGTGTGTACGGATGCATTTGGAGCCATTTAGGAAACCCCTGGCTTCCTTCCCCGTGCTCACAGCTTTCATCCCTCTGATATTTCTTTGTTCTCCAGCTCGCTGAGGGTTTGTATGGGTTAATGGAAAAATTACTGTTATTTTGCAACAATGCAATCAAAGTCAGTTCAGCAAACCCTGATAAAGTGAGAATAGCTCATTCAGATGAGCTGGCAGGCCTGAACTCACAATTGCAAAGTTTGAATACAAAATAAGATATTCTCCCTTTTTTTTTTTTCAGAAAAAAAAAAAAGAATCCGTTGTCATTCATGCTAAAAAGGCATTACAGACTGTCGACACTGTACAGAAAAATAGGAGATGTTGACCTTTTTATTATAGACTTTTCTCTACTGTTGCCCTTCTTTCAGCGGCACATCGCGGCCCCCCTCCCCCCGCCCCCCTCTGCACTCGCACACACTCTTTTCAGCTGTATGTTATCTCAAATAATTACCCTCGCTTCTGGCTGTCCCTGGTGACTTCTGCTGCTAAAAAAGCTACTCATTGTCGGAGACCGAAGAGGGATTTCAAACCTGCTTCTTGTGGCCGGGCAACGGCTCTTAATTAACCACTCAGGTATTGGGGAAGCTCCCAGCCCAGCTCGCTTCCATATGGCTGGAACATGTCCTCAGTGATAATCACGGAAGGAAATATTGTATCAAAAAAGAGCTCACACAACCGAAAGCTTGTGCAAATTATTTTTAATGATTCTTCTCTGGTGAGTCGGCTTATTTGTTATTTCAAGCAGAGAGAGAGAGAAAGGAAGAGAGAGAGAGAGGGAGAGAGAGGACCCAGATCCCCCCAGTACACACCCCTCGTGCCCCACCCCATCCCAAATCGGATCCCAGGACACTGTCAGGAAGAGGGGACCCCTCCCAGCATCGAAGCTCCTCCAGACATGGTAGAAAGCTTTCCTCACCGTGATTTTCATCAGCTTTTGTTTCTATCTGGTGCCTGGCTCTTCTCAAACATATGCACAGACACACACGTCAAATTCACAGAATTTCCAACGAGCAAGTGATTTTATGTAACTGGAGGAGTGAGCCGTCTGGCAGTACTTCACATATTCACACCTCTGGTATTTCTTGCTTTACCAGAAATCGGGGGTGGGGGTCAGGGAGCTGGGTGGGAGTGGAGGTGGGGAAGTTTATAAATCTAATTAAAAATGAAGTTGCATTTCCATTTTAAAAAACCACCCATCCACCAGCATACTGTGTCACTAGACATTATGTACGATTTTACTTTGCGACAGAAACCATTACATTTAAAAATTCATTACAGCGAGGTTAGTTAGACACATGATGGATGCCACTTTAATCCTGCCATATATTACTACAGTTAAAATGTAAATGATGAAAAATATTTTGTGCTTATCAGCATTTATGTGGAAATGTGTTTTACAGTGATATATGGTGTTATATTTCTATTATTGTGATGAAAAAGAAAGCAGTACAAAAAGACAAAGTGTTTATTAAAACATGGTTACTTGTGATAACATATTTCTGTTGTACATGACTTTAAACATATTCACTGAGGGCATTTGTCCAAAACAACTGTGAAATGTATTTGCTGTGTGCATCGGGCTTTTTTCTTCTGGTTACAGCTTTTTAATAGACTAATATTAATTCAAAATCATGTAGAACGCTGTGAAGTTGGCAGTCCTGTTTGCTTTCTGATGTGGTTAGAAATGTGTGTGTGTGTGTGTGTGTGTGTGTGTGTGTGTTTAGAGACACAGGCTCTGGCTATAAAAAGAAGGCTTGCTTGTTTATTTGGTACAACCATCCAGAAGAACTCGAGCCACCCAATTGAATGTTGTTTCCAAAGTGATGTCATCCGGGGCACAGTAAAATCCTATTCAAGTTGTAATTAACATAGTGGAAAAGTAATATCAAACGTCACTTTCCAATCAGGTGTGCATGAAAAAAATGAAAAGCCCACCTCGGGTCCCTTCGTGGTTCCGTCAGGGTACAGGAATGTTTTCGTTGTGACCATGGAAGAACTGATGAGACCAAGAGCAGTGCAAGCCTCAGATACTGTGCGGGACAGGAAAGTTACCTCCTGACTCTCCTTTCTGCCAAGTTCACTCACAATGTGGTTCCTGCCTCCTGCTCCCCTCCCCTTTTTTCACCAGCTCCAGAACAATAGTACATCCAACTGCAAAATGAAATAGAACACAAAAAGAAAATAAACCCTCCTCAGCAACCCCAAAAAAAAAGGAAGAGAAAATTTATTACTAAACTCTATTTAAAGAAAAGGCACATAAGACAAAAAGCCTTCCTACAGACATTCTCCGCTCTATCTCCAGTCATTTTAGGACAAGGTGCTTAACATTTCGTCCAAGTGTTCATCCCCTGCCCCCACAGAATCTTTAAAGTTAGAACATTGTGATAGTCATACCCGCGAATTACATCCTACCTGATTTGCTACATAAATTGTAACTCTTTCTCCCACCTCCTGTTGATGACACATCGTGTAATAAATTTGGAATTGACCAGACTAGGAGATCAGTTCCACCTTTCCCCTTCTTTCATTCTGTGTCCCAAGTGTCCCGGGGGGCTGCAGTGGCGGGGAGGGGGCCGCGAGGGAGGGCAACATAGGCTTAAGGCAAATTTCCATCAGGGCTTTGCCCCGGCTCCTTTTTCTTCTTCTCCTAACATCTGCTCGTAGGAGGATGTCGTTGTGTACATTAGCACTGCAAAGTTTCGCACCCTTCGGGGCTACCTCTGACACAGGAAGCCAAGACTGGTGAGCCAACGATAATACAGGCCTCGGTATTTCCTATCTCAGCACCTCCCTCGCTCTGCTCCTGGACCGCCCGGAGTTGTTATCTTTAGGAAGTCCAAGGTGGGGGAGAGGGAGGGCTTATCTGGCTCCCATCCTAGTTACAGACATGAAACTCCTCCCTGTACACCTTGGGAACATTGTCACAGAGGGGTCACATCCGCTCAGATTCGATGCCAGTGACTGAATGGGACCGTGACCTACACCGTCCTTCACCTCCCTTTGTTCGAGGCATAAGACCGACTCAGCTGATTTCCTTCAAAGCACAGGTTATAGAATTTGTGCAAATGTCTTCCCATTCGATCAGGAAGGCAAGAGCCCGCACACCCTCTGCAAGGCACCGTCTTTCCCTTGCATTTCGCCTTATTTTGTTTTCCTTTCATAATTGTTAGTTTTTTATTTTAAACATACACACACACACACACACACACACACACACGTGCTCAAGGAAACAGGGGCTCTCAAAACAACTCACCCAGAGCAAACCTCTTCAGTTCATTTCCCTGCTTCACAAATTTTCCTGAGCCAGGATCCCAGAAGCTGTGGACTGACCTGGGGTTGCCCTATTAAATGTATTTATTTCTCAGAGCTGAAGAATATTTGCTGAAAGCTGGATTATCACTTGGTAGACCACCAGCAGCTGTTGAAAACCAGGGCATAAAAGCTTGTTTATGTCTTTAATGGCCCACTTAATGTTGGAGCAAGTATGTTATTCATAATAAAATGCCAAGGAATAATCTTAATGCCCCAATGCATGGCACTAGTAAATTAAGAAACATCTGCTATGTCATAAAAGAACATTTTATTGGGGGTCTACATTAAAAACATGATTCCATGGAGTTCTACTGATTTATATTGTACACAACAAATTATGATGTCTTGAAGTAATTATACTTTACAATTAAACCTACAAGGGCCACTCTTGGAAAAAAAACAATCCTGCCCGGTCTTCATCATTCAAGATCATTTAAGCACATATTGTGGCCTTCCTTGCCTCAATATATTTCACCAAAGCAATGTTTAAAATCTCCCTTGGCATTTTTTTGCCTCTCCGGGAAGATAACCAAGCTGAATAGGACTCCTGAAATCACCACTGCAGAATAAAACACCTATTTGGATTCAAGAAGAAAAGTGTGAAAAAGTAAGTCATTTCTGCCTGTCTCTTGTCTGACTCTGACTTGGGAGCTTATTTTCATGTTACCTGAGGGAAGAAGATTTGGAACCTGGGCCTAGTTGCAGATAAAGAGGATGACCCTATGCCCCACCCCCCAGGCTTAGTGTGTGTGTGTGTGTGTGTGTGTGTGTGTGTGTGTGTGTGTGTGTGTGGCAGGGGCAGAGAAGTACTCCCCCAGAGGCAGAGATGCCAGGAGCCAGGGACACAGTGGCCCTAGAGATGTCCCCGAAGGCAGGAAGGTGCTGAAGGGACAGGGTGTGGCCAGTCCAATCCCAGCCCCTCCGCCCTCTGCTCCAGATGACGTCTGTCTTCCACACACCCGTTATCACACCAGGAAGCCGTGTGTCACCACTTCCATGCCCAACACCACTCACGAGTCCAGGGACAAGTCTATTGCTTCCTGGAGCTGGGTCCTCAGAAAGGCATACGATGTAGCAAGAGGAAAGAGGAGTTATTTTAAAAGCTAGCCGCGGGGCAGGCTGGTTGTCCAAGGACAGTGGCTCTTGACCCGGGCTGCTCTGGAGAATAACCTGGGCAAATAACCTGTACCAGACTCTAACCCCAGGGGTTCGGTTCCATTGGTCTAAGACGCCTTCCCCAGCAACACACGCGCGCGGGCACACGCACACACTCACACTCACACGCCTTGGTAATTTTTTAAAGCTCCCCCCATACACTCTCATGTGTATCCAGGGTCAAAAACTCCTGCTTTAGGGAGATAGGATTTTTTTAAAGATGGGTGGCATTTTCGTGAGGCCAACACCTCCATAAGCTTTTTTTGGTTTTGGAAAGTGAGGCTGCCTGGGGTAAGTGGGAATGTTAAATATTAAACGGTGCTGTAGACAACAGTGTAGTGGTTCCTCAAAAAATTAAACATAAAATTAACATATGATCCAGTAATTCTACTTTGGGGTAGAATTGAAAGCAGGGTCCTGAGAAGGTGTTGGTACACCGATGTTCACGGCAACATTATTCACAGCAGCCAAAAGTAGAAGCAATCCAGTGCCTATCGGTGGATGGATGGATAAACAAAAGGTGGGCTATCCATACAATGGAATATTAGTCAGCCTTGGAAAGGGAGGAACTTCTGACACATGTTATTGATACAACATGGAAGAAACTCGAGGACGTTATGCTGAGTGGAAAAAGCCGGTCACAGACAAGTACTGTGTGATTCCACTTGTCTGAGGTACCTAGAGTAGCTAAATTCATAGAGACAAAAAGTGGAATGGTGCTTACCAGGGGCTGTGGGGAAGGGGGATGAGGGAGTTATTGTTTAATGGGGATAGTGTTTCAGTTCGAGAAGATGAAACGCTACGGAGACGGATGGTGATGCTAATGGCACAACAGCTACTGAATTGTAGACTTAAAAAGTGGCTAAGATGGTAAATTTTGCTATGTTTATTTCACCACAGTTTTTTTAAATGTTAAAAGTGAGGCTGCCTGGGCTACTCTGGAGCTAATGACTCTGCATAGTAAAGTCACACAAGGAACACTAACTTTGGTCTCTGTAAAGGACCAGTTAGTACGTATTTCAGGCTTTGACAATCAGATCTGTTGCAAATACTCACCTCTGCTGTAGAAACACAAAAGCAGGTAAAGATAATGCATTCATGAATGAGTATAGTTGGATTCCAATAAGACTTTATTTATGGACACTGAAATTTGAATTCCACATTATTGTCACAAGTCACGAAATAGTATTCTTTTGTGATGTTTTTCAATCATTTAAAAATGTAAATGTAAGAACCATTCTCGGCATGGCAGGCCGTACCAAAACAGGGCTGGGTTTGCCCAAAGGTCATGCCAACCGCTTGTCTGGACTCTACTCCTGGCACCCAGGACCCTAGAACTTTCCATTTCCAAGCCCATTTCCAGGGCTGCTCAGACCTGCTCCCCAAGGGCTAAGTGCGCCACAGTCCTAGGCTGTGTGTGGAGATGATGGATGGAGACCGGACGTGAGTCCAGAGAAGTAAGGGAGAGCCTCTCCCACCCACCCCCATTCCTCCCTCAACCCCCAGGGGGTTCAGGGACTACGGCAGGTAGAGGAAGGAGGTGAGCTGCAGACCTAAGTCCGGGGAGCTAAGGTTCTCAATTCAAAGCCTCCTTCCAGGTGGTTGCCAAGTTCTCTTTGTCAAGGTAGATGGGTAGAACATTTGCAAATATGTTGATATTTAGAATATTTAAAACTTTTAAGTCATGGGACTCCCAGTAAGTGGACTTCCCTCTATTTGTGTCCCAGGCTGTGTAAAGGGTAAGAGTGGGCCCACCCCCTGTCATTCTGCACTAGGGTCTGCTTCTCAGAGCAGATGGGGTAGTAGCGCTTTGGAGGATGGTAGGAACGGCGCTGAGCGGGGTGGGGCATGGTGGCAGGTACCAGCTTGGCACAGGGCTTCAGAGAGACAGAAAGAGGGGGCCATCCTCAGGAGTCCTCAGACCTCTTGGTGAGTGGCTGGCCCTTCCTCAGGGACGGGTGCTTAAGCCTTTTTATTTCAATATTGAAGAAAGGGGGAGCACTGAAGGATGTGGGCACACTCGGGGCTCCCGGAGGATCCTCGGGTTCTCAACATCCTCATCTGAGGCTGCCCATCTGCAGCTGGCCATGAGATGCAGTCCGTGAGATGCAGCTGGCCGTGAGATGCAGTCCGTGAGATGCAGTCCGTGAGATGCAGTCCGTGAGATGTAGCTGGCCGTGAGATGCAGCTGGCCGTGAGATGCAGTCCGTGAGATGCAGCTGGCCGTGAGATGCAGTCCGTGAGATGCAGCTGGCCGTGAGATGCAGTCCGTGAGATGCAGTCCGTGAGATGCAGTCCGTGAGATGTAGCTGGCCGTGAGATGCAGCTGGCCGTGAGATGCAGTCCGTGAGATGCAGCTGGCCGTGAGAGGCAGTCCGTGAGATGCAGTCCGTGAGATGCAGCTGGCCGTGAGATGCAGTCCGTGAGATGCAGCTGGCCATGAGATGCAGTCTGTGAGATGCAGCTGGCCGGCTGCAATTCTAGTGAGATGCAGTCAGAGGCTTCACTCCCCACACCCAGCACCAGCATGGAGCTCTCTCTGGGCCCTTTCCACCCTTTTCTGCCTAGCTCATCTTTTAATTCTTTAAGTGCGATTAAAGCTTCTGTCCAACGGCCAACCTTTGCCCAGACAGAAGCTGGCAACGAAGAGGGAAGATGCATCTCTAAAACTGCTGCAGAGACGGATCCCTGCTGTACGGAGTGAAGTGCTGTGTGGACCAGACACACACAGCGCAAAGGCAGGAGTGGAAACATCCCAGTGGTCCCCTTGGCCTTCCTGCCACCAGAGCCAGTGTAAACAGTGTAGACGCCATGATGGGACGGGGCCAAGCAGGCCACCGGAAAGGTGGCCTTAATACACACTCATGGAAGAGGGTCCACATCGCACAGATACAGTGCAGGCACGTGATGCGTTTACTAAAAACCAAAAGCAAGCAGACAAGCAAACTTTCCATGCCACCCAGGTCCTGTAGAATCCAGAGCACACCTCTAACCTGCACTCGAGACCTCTGTGACCTGGCCCCAATCCTGCATCTCCAGCCTCATCTTCCATGGGGTCACCATACTCTCCTCCAGCTGGATTCATCCACTCACAGTTTCCCAAGCCAGCCTGGTGTTTTCCAGCCTCCATCCCTTTGTTCATACCATCCTGACCTCTTAGAATTCCTCCTATTTTCAACTTCACCTTTCAGAACCTCTAGGTCCCAGTTTGCTCATCAAACAAGGATTTCATCTCTTCTTCCTTTGTTTGAACCTCAGGGTCAGCACTCCATCATCTGCCTTAGGTCTGGCAGTTAAACCAGACAGTGATTCTACCTGTGTGACGTTGGGGACCTGTACGGCCTCTCAGAATTTTAGTTTCCTCCTCTGTAAAACTGGAATGTTGTTAGATCTGCTAGCATCACATGTTGTCTGAGGATTCAGGGAGAGGTGTCATCCTATCTGGCTCAGTCAGTCATCAGCCACCGTCATTAGTAGAGTTAGACGGGTACCTACCAGGATTCCCTGGACTGCAGGCAACTTTAGGGTGAGGACGGAGCCTAATGCACCTTGTAGGTGAGTCACATTGATGGACCCTTTTGGATAAGCCTTACCAGATGACAAGGCATGGGTCCTTCCACTAATACGAGTCCTCTTGCTCCGCAAGAAAGGGTTCTGCTCTGCTACCTCCCCAACCCTCTCCTTTCTCCTCACTCCTGCATTCTAGGGCAGTATTTCCCAAATCTAATTTGCATGTCTCTGCTAGGATTTTTGACGTATTCAAATGCATTAGTTAGGTTTAAATGTATCTGCATTCAACAGCCCCCAAATAACAGTGTTTTTTCGCCACAACTAGAGAAAGCCCGTGCGCAGCAACGAAGACCCAATGCAGCCAAAAATATAAATAAATAAGTAAATAAATTTATAAAAGGAGAGAATGAATGTCTCCCTCCTTTTTCCAAAAGTGTGGAAATAATCAATCCAGGGCATACTGTGGTGACAGAAAGGCAGGCCCCTTCTATCTTGCTGCTCCTCCCTGGGTGGCTGCCATTCCAGAATCATCATGGGTCCTGGAGCTACAGCAAGAAGTAGGAGGGGACAAAAAACAGGGCCACTTCCTTTAAGGACACAGCTCAGAAATTGTATATACTACTGCTGTTTGTAATTGGTTGGCCAGAACCACATGGCTATATTTAGCTGTGGGGGACCCAGGATTACCTAGGGTTTATTCTAGATGGACAAATGTCCAGTGAAAAGCTGGGGCTCTCTTTCAGAGGAAGAAAGTGAGAATGGTAACTGGGACAGTGAGAAGCTTCTTTTCACCCTATTGTGAAATACCTGCATTGTTATTTCTTTTACTTTAAGCTTGTTATAAGTTTATCAAAGTAATATAGGCATGTAACTGAAACAAATAATGCTAAAAGGTTTATAATGGAAAGATAACATTTTTCGCTACTCACCCCAATCCACCTCTCCAGAAGCATCTATTTTAATTCTTTTAGAGGTTTCTTCAGGCATTAACCTCCACATTTCTTACATAATATGATATAGCTATCTCTTGATTCATTAATTTTAGGCTTTTTATATTGACTTTCTTTGGTAAACAAGGATTTGTCTTTCTTTCAAACACACACACACACACACACACACACACACACACACACACACTCTCCTGCCCGGCCTCCTCTCCCTGAGATCTTCCCAACAGGATGATATAAAATTTTCCAGTTAAATCAACATCCAATGTTTGTATTATTTTGACAGTGCAAATATCATTCAACGTTGAGCCTAACGGAGCTGCCATAATTATGTTTCCTTTTTGGAAAATGTATCTCTTCTTGGAATCAATAATCATCTATTTTTTTTTCATTTTCATAGTTTAAAAAAACTATTTTTTTTTGCCTCCCCAGCTTGTGGGATCTCAGTTCCCCACCAGGTATTGAACCGGGACCACGGCTGTTAACACCCAGAATCCTAACCACTGGGCCACCAGGGAACTCCCCACAAAAAAACTGCTTTAAATCCTTCCCATTGCCTCCATTAGCTGATTAATAGAATTATCCATGCATCAACATATCAGATCATCTATTTTTTTTTTCTTAGAGATTCTCCTTCTGGAGCCCTCTGTCTTCCTGATCCAATCTGGACCAGTTACACCATACTGGTATATGGCTGTTGATATTACCTTGTCCCAGAATTCTCTTTGCTTCTTTCATGTGTTATATTTGTTTCCTGGATCCCAAGCTTCCTTCTCTGATGAGGTATATCCTCTAGTCACTTCCTGGGAAGGCGTCCATGCAAGGTCAATGCTCCGTCTGTGAGATGCCTTGATTCTACCTCAACACTTGGTATTTGAGCTGGAAACAGAATCCTAGGTTGAAAACTCATT
Organism: Neophocaena asiaeorientalis asiaeorientalis; assembly: GCF_003031525.2. Lineage (NCBI taxonomy): Eukaryota > Metazoa > Chordata > Mammalia > Artiodactyla > Phocoenidae > Neophocaena > Neophocaena asiaeorientalis. The sequence goes on along the minus strand of NW_020173491.1, from coordinate 5,643,348 downwards.
GTCATTCAGTGTGTTGAAGACTGTATCTCCTCTCTCTTGGTGTTAACAATCTGATTCCGTTATTCCTCCCAGTCTTGTGAGTGTACCATGGTTTCTTTTCTTCCCTCTAAAAGTCTGAGGGTGTCTCTCATTGGTGTTCTGGGATACCATGCTGATGAGCCTTGGGTGGACCTTTTAAAATTCACTGTGCTGAGAGGGACTTCCCTGGCAGTGCAGTGGTTAAGACCCCACATGTCTACTGCAGAGGGCACGGGGTTCACCGCCTGATCAGACAACTAAGATCCTGCACGCGGCGCGGTGCGGCCAAAGAAAAGAAAATGTGCTGAACTCTGAGTGGCTCCTCTCAACCCACGCAAGCAAACTCATGTCCTTCAGTTCTGCAATTCTTTCTTATGTTATTTCCTTGATAAATTTCACTCCTCCATTTTGTGTTCTCTATTCTTTCTTTCTAGGAGGTCCGATAGTCAGATGTCAGACCTCACAGTTAGGTTTTATAATTTTTTAAATATTTTCTTTCCATTTTTAGTCTCTTTTCTTATTGTAATATTTCATCAACTGTACCTTCCAACCCATAAATTGTATTTCTTATTTCTTTGAGTTCATAGAGTTCTTTGTTCTTTGAACCTTAAAAGCAATAGTACCCTGTTCTTGTTTCAAGGATACAATACATTTTCATCTCTCTGTGAATATTAATTATAATATTGTGACATTTTCTTTTATTCCTTGCATTATTTCTCATACCTCAGAATTTCTTTCCTTCTGATTGCTTGTTCGGTCTCTGTCTTTCTTGGTTGGGGCGTTCTTTTACCATCTGTGAATCCTTTGCAGTCATTTTGATTTTAAGAATGCAGCGCTAACAAAATTATTGACTGTTGGGTTCCTGTCCTGAGAGAGCGTGTTGACAGGTAGGTGATTAGATGGCAAACCAGCTTTTTAGTGTGTTCCTATGTACTTTCTCTGGTTCCAGGTTCTCCCGAGAGGAACTGTCCACCCCTTCACCTCCTACTTCTGGATTATCAGCCTGATAGTACATTCTGGGCAAAGAAAGTGCACGGCGAGGCTGCATTGTACAGTCAAACTGGCTTTCACTTGATCCCCGTCTTTCTCTTACAGCACCTCATTCGCATTCTAACTCGGTTATCTCTTCTATATCAGCTTTCTGTTTTAGCATAATATGGGTGAGCATCACAGAGGGCTTCAAGTTTCAGTAGAGATGGAGACTATTCGGGTTTCTCATTCTTGCAGACATTCTTGCAGATTCACGTGAGAAGAGAAGGCGGAAGGAAAGTACCCTATTATCTTCATTCTGGAAAGTACTATGTTATTGTTTAATTTATATTTGTCTCTGTATTTGATGCGGTCTTTTCACTTAACGACGTTCACTCAAAAGGGAAATTTATATCACTATTGCAAAATGGCCAACTGGAAAGAAACTATAAAAATAAAGAACAGGGCTTCCCTGGTGGCGCAGTGGTTGGGAGTCTGCCTGCCAATGCAGGGTTCGTGGGTTCGCGCCCTGGTCTGGGAAGATCCCACATGCCGCGGAGCAACTGGGCCCGTGAGCCACAACTACTGAGCCTGCGCGTCTGGAGCCTGTGCTCCGCCATAGTGAGAGGCCCGCGCACCGCGATGAAGAGTGGCCCCTGCTTGCCACAACTAGAGAAAGCCCTCGCACAGAAACGAAGACCCAACACAGCCATAAATTAATTAATTAATTAATTTTAAAAATTTAAAAAATAAAATAACACTATTAATTCTAGCAAGGTACTATTGCTTGCTGAGGGTTTTGGGCTTTGTTAAAGAGGCAGGCTAGCAAGTATTAGAAAGATGTTACTAATAGAAAGACATATGAATTAGAAAGAGATACTAATACCATAACACCACAAAAAAGAATAAAATAATGTCATTTGCAGCAACATGAATGGACCCAGAGATTATCATACTAAGTGAAGTAATACGATAGAGAAAGACAAATATCATATGATATCACTTATATGTGGAATCTAAAGAAATTATACAAATAAACTTATTTACAAAACAGAAATAAACTGACAGACATAGAAAACAAATCTATGGCTACCAAAGAGGAAAGAGGGCAGGGGAGGGATAAATTAAGAGTATGGGATTAACAGATACACACCACTATATGTAAAATAAACAGCAAGGTCCCACTGTATAACAAATATCTTGTAATAACCTATAATGGAAAAGAATCTGAAAATATATATATATATAGCTGAATCATTTTGCTGTACACCTGAAACGAACACATTGCAAATCGACTATACTTCAATTAAAAACAAAAATAAATAAGATATGCTAATACCAAATGGAGACATTATCCTTTTGTTAACCAAACAGACCAGCAAATAAAAACCCCAAAGTGGGAATAACTGACCCACTCCGTAATTCAGGTTTATTTAACACTGTGTCCCTTACCACTCCCTTACAGATCTCTGCATAGCTTTCTTGTCATTGTTCAAATTTCAGCTCAAACTTCTTCTCGGAGTGTCTTCCCTGACTACTCCCACTAATATAACCTTTAGACATATCTCACTACCCTGTTTGATTTGTTAACACTTATTGCTATTTCAAATGACTCTATTTGTTTACTTGTTCATATTCTGTCCCTTCCACACCACTGCTGGAATGTGTCACGAGAGCACAGAGTTGTCTGCCCCATACACCCAATATATCCATGCCTAAAATAAAGATGGACACATAGTAGATGCTCAATAAATATCTATGAATTGAATAAATGCAGGAATAAAAAAAATAAGAACTGAGTTTACGATTCACTCTTAGTTTTTTGCACATTCTCAACCCTCCAACAGTCCTACTTTTTCTCTCCCTGCCTCTTTCTTCTCTTCTCTCATCCTTCTCCTCTGTCATCAGGTTTCAACCACTAGGCTCACTCCTATGTGATGGGAAGAGAAGTCATTTTAGAACGGCGGCTGAAACCAAGTTGAAATGTGCTGACAGCCTTCCCAGCACCTCTCAATGTGTCTCATGAGGGCCAACATCTCACAATGGCAGATGCTGGTCAATTAGGCAGAAATACCTTCATCTTAAAAAAGGGAGAAAAAAAGGACTTTAAAGACCCAAAGGTATTTTTGGCTGACATAAGTGTAATTAATTTTTTCACAAGACAAAATGGACAGAAAATGAATGCCATTAAGAGCTGAGTTTTTAGGCTGTCAAACCAACAAATCAATTCAGGGAAAACAGCCAAATGACATGTTTTCTTTGTTCCCCCCTCACAGTTTTTATTTTCTTTCAATAAAGTTTACAGTGAAAAGTAGAGAGAGCTTACATAAAATTTTTGATTTCCAGTTGGTCTTATCAAATGGGGTGATCTAAGTGCATTGGCCAGATTCCATCGTCTGGATATCATCATGGAAGCTGAGTACTGCCCACCCATTTGGGTGGGGCATGGCATCTCGAGTTTGCCACACCCCTCACCTGGTCTGTATCAGGGCAAGTGCGAAGTGCTCAGTCTTACTCCTCTCCACGTCCCCTACAAGACGGAACTAAGTACCAGGTACATGGGCAGTGCTCAATAATTGTAGGATAGTTGGATAAAGTTCCTTGTATTTTCCCTCTTTGCAATCAATCTACTGACTCTCATGCATTGGTACCTTTATGAAATTTCCATTTTCTCAGCCTAAGGGGGTTCCCCTTAATCAATAAGACATCTCTCTAAACTTGTTTATAAATAACATCTTCAACCAGAAATAAAACAGACATTATTTAAAAAACCCAAAATTGAAACCATTACTGTGTGTTGCCGTAACCAGACTGACAAACACTTTACTGCAGAGGAGGCCATTTTCAATGCAGAAAGGACTTTATTTCCTCTCCAATGAACAAACATAGAAACATATTCTCTAAAATAAGGTAAGTGCCTGTGCTCACTCAGAGGCCAGATCGCTAGATCACACTGCCTCTGGAGGTCAGAGGCTCTCCCAGGCAATGAAGAGAGCTGGCCAAACAATGGCATTTCCACGGTGACTGCAGGGGGGCTCTGGGTTCTGTGTGTGCTCCCGCCACACAGGCCAAACTCTCTCTGAATGAGTGAGTAGAAGGTCATATGGGCTTGAAGAAGTGGGTCAGTGGGAAAAACTGCAGGTGATTACAGGGCTTTTTTTGAACATTAGCCAGTGAGAAAGTGAGCCACTATCCTTCTCATGTAGAATAATTTCCAGCTATCGAGACAGTGTGCAAATTTATTTAAGGTAATTTTAAAGAAAAATGACTTGGCAAACATCAGGAAATGTCAGAGTCTTCTCTTTAATTAAGCACCTCCTTATGGATGGAGGTGAATTTGCTCACTGTTCTGAATACTGAGCTGGAGTCAGGGGGGCTTGTGTCTACTTTGCGATTGTAGTATGTGCAATAAGGCATAACAAACTAATAATAGCTGATGAAATTTTGCAAGTGATTGACCCTTTCATATATAAAGAAGAGTTGGTTCTTAGTAATCCATAGAACAGTGTCACTGACTCATTTGCCTTTTTGAGCAGGAGAGAAAAAGATGTGGTTATTATATATCAGGAATTTCACATAACCCAAAATCCAGGTTATCATTGCCAAAAAATGTACTGAGTAATTGTTCCCAATGTACTATTATTAGACTTGATCTGTTCCATTACTATAGAAATTAACTTCTCTGCCCCCAATTTTTTAAGGTTAGTCAAAACCTGGGTCCAGGGGCTTCCATGGTGGCACAGTGATTAAGAATCCACTTGCCAACGCAGGGGACACGGGATCGAGCCTTGGTCTGGGAAGATCCCACATGCCGCGGAGCAACTAAGCCTGTGCGCCACAACTACTGAGCCTGCGCTCTAGAGCCCGCGAGCCACAACTACTGAAACCCGTGCGCCTAGAGCCTGTGCTCTGCAACAAGAGAAGCCACCGCAATGAGAAGCCCACGCACCGCAATGACGCTCGCCGCAACTAGAGAAAGCCCACACGCAGCGACAAAGACCCAAAGCAGCCAAAAAACAAACCAAAAAACAAACCAAAACAAAAAACCTGGGTCCTTCCATGGAAGCACGATTTCATACATGTCTTAACAGAAAACAAAATGTTAAATACCACTGCTCTTTTTCATAATGGCAGAGCATTTGCCAGTTATCATTTTTATATTACCCATTATGTTATCATGTCTCTTATGTAAGAATCTATGCCATAAATTTCTCCAAGAATTTAATGTCAAGAAAAATGTTTTTCTCCAGATAAACTTATAGGGCTCCTTTCGATCAGATCCTGAGATGAACTACAAAGTTCATCTTCCTGGTTCTTTTGCCATCTGCCAGTAAGCCTGGAGTTTCAAATTTCATATCACCTTGCAGTTGAATGCAATAAAATGAACACTAAATCTGGAGCCTAAAGATCTGGCTTCTAGACCTAGTTCTATCACTTGTAAGGGGCACGTGCCTTGAAAAATTTACTTAACTTGCCTGAGCCTCAGTTTCCGTATCTGTCCAACGATAATAATAATATCTGCCACCCTAGGGTTTGGCAGACATTCTTGGTTGCCTACTTACCGGTCACCCCCCACTTTTTCTCTTGATAGCAGAAGTCCTGTATTATTCTGAGTTCCCAATGGAAATGTGCTCAGGAAAGGCGGACCCAGTTCTAGTGAGTGAGTCATCATTGGTCATTGCCAACTATGGTAATCCCAGCCTCCTTTCTCTGAGATTGCGTAATAGTTGGGCATTCTACTTCTAGCCATCATAAGTATCTTACCTGTTACTTTGAATAATTATACATCAAAACGTTTTGAAAAACTATAAAATGTTATGATAATTATTATGTTTATTTCCAGTGCGTCTATTTCTCCTTTTATCTACAAGCTTCTTGACGCCTCACTTTTATCTGTTTTCCCTATACTGGTTTAAGTGATTTTATGGAAAGTCAGCTCTAGTAATTCTTATTGTTATTTGTTATTGCTGTTGATGTTATATAGTATGGCTACTATTCATTGACGATTAATCGTGAGGTTAGTATGGTGCTGAGTGCTTTATGTACACTATCTCATTTAATCAACACAAGAACCCTAGGAGGGAGACATTATAATCATCTCCATTTATAGATGAGTTAATTGAAGCTCACAGAGGTGAGGGAACTTGACCAAGGTCACACAACCAGCAAGCAACAAAGTTCCAGTCTGAATGATTTCAGAGGTTGTACACTTAACCAAATTCTCAAATGTCACTCATTTGGGAGGTGAAAGTGACAAATCAATCCATCTATCAATAAGGAACATACATCTTAAGACACCAAGCCTTTTTTTTTCTTTTTTAACATCTTTATTGGAGTATCATTGCTTTACAATGGTGTGTTAGTTTCTGCTTTATAACAAAGTGAATCAGTTATGACCAAGCCTCTTTGTAACACCAAACCCAAGCGTGATTTGTCCAAGGATTTCAGGAAGGCTCAGCCTGCCCACCTTTGCACCTCTGCCGTGTTAAACACTAGAATTTCTTACCACCCAGTTTCCGCCATTAAAACTTGGCAGCCAACTGAGCAGGTCAGGTAGAATCTGTGAGACGGGAAGGGAGAAATTCAGACTTTTGCAACAAGACAAAGAAAATAAAAAGGGTGGAGGGGTGGGAAAGGCAAACCAGGTTCACCATTTTCTCACAAGTCCCAAACATTACAGTACAAATCTCAGAACTGGTTAAGGTCAGTTAATGGTGAACAAAATTCTCATTATGCTGACATCACAACCATACTTCTTTTGCATGGTTGATGAACCCACCTGGTGTAGAGGGCTGTCGAGAATGTATCAGTTAGCTCAGGTATTTAGTGGCTTGACAAGAAATCCTTACCATAAGCAGGATGACATGGGCATCTTCAAGAAGGTGCTGAGAGAGAAGTTTTCCATCAGACTCATCTGAATGAGAAATCCCTCCCCAAAGAAATGCTTGTCAGACTCCATTTCGACAGATGAAAAGGCAAAAGGAGGAATTATATTGAGTGAGTCTGAAATTGTCTACCACACCAAGGTCACGTTCTCTTCTTAAAGGGTTGTTGTCGTTCAGTGTGTCATCAACTGTCCTCAAGCAAAATCACCAGCCCCGAAGTAGTGGGAAGTTGGAGACTGGGGGAGTCGAGATTCGGAAGCTCTAAGCAGAGGTGATGGGTGAAATTAGTCTCCTGTGTCTAAAACAAGTGTTAGGACACGTGCTCAAGAAGCTGACTCCGTCCCAAAAGCACAGTCAAGTGCCAAGAGGGCTTAAAAGCCAAAAAGAGACCAGTGGCCTCTTGAAACGGGGCTCAGGAGAGCGTGGCCCGGAGCTTGTGCTGACGACATAGCGAAGGCTCCTAAGAGTGCAAGGGAGGAAAGTGGGTTGCCCTGGGGAGAAGTTTCTGGTAGCATCCCTGTCCAAGGCCACAGTGCTGGCACGTGCATGCTCTCCTAGAAGGATGTGGTACAAATCCAGAGTGTGGGTGGAACCTTGCACTGGTGACTGGGAAGGTCAGAAGGCTCTGGACAGCTTTAGGGAAACACCCTTAAATGAGCACCCAAAATAGACTTTTCCCACCTGTCTCTTATCACCAAGCATCTGTTTGTCCAGCCATCATCATTTTGTGAGAAGACCCTTCTTACTTTGAGATAAAAAGCTCGTGTCCTGGTCCCCTCCTCCACCCAGCCTTTTGCACAGTTCCCACCCCAGTCCTTTCCATTCCTGCCACGCCCAAGAACCGGAAGACAATGCTTTGACCGAGCTGTCCGCATTCCATCCAGGTTGGCCATTCACCGTTGAGACATAAAGGGGCACCGTGGAGTGCCAGGACCCACAGAGTTCAAAGTTGCCTCTGTTATCCCCTGTTTAGGTCAAGCAAAGGAGCTCTTGTAATTCAGAGAGCGCCTATACTCAGAGGCATTGCACGGTCTCATTACCATTAATTTTTGCATATTTAACTACAGTTTTTAATTAGATGGTATCTTATTATTCATGCACATAATTTGAGTCCAAGTCGGGCTGCTCTCTTGGAGGAAAGAAAAAAAAAAAAAAAAAAAAAAGAGGAGGGGGGTGCAGTTCTTGTGAATTGGAAGCTGGTCTTGGCATTCCTTCTTGACTGGTGAGTAAGCATGGCAGACTGTAAGTCTATAATGGTTCTCTTTTAATTTTGCTAATAGCTATCATGTTTTGTACCTTTATAAATTTGTTAAATTCCGAGTGCTGGGAGTTGTCTCTGTATGCAGTAACTGTAAATAGTTTACTCTGGTTTGCACAGACAAACTGTTTATTCAGGCTCCTTGATGTATTATTAAAATGGGTAATGGGCCCCTGGGAAACCATCTAGTTCTATGCCTTCATTTGCAGAATAAACCATGCGTTGTTTTCATCTTTCCTCATGATTGTTAATGGCACTGATGATGAGATGGGTGGATTTTTTTTCTCCGCTGCCTTTATCAGCAGTGTTTTATTATGCAAGCAAAATGGCCAAGCTGCTTGATTTTGTCTGAGGTTTAGTCATTTGACTGAACACATCTGTGCTGGCATCCACCCAGAGCTGGACTGCAGCTATTACCGGTTTACACCTGCTGAACCATGGCCATAAATGCGGATGGGAATAAACCTAAATTGGCCTTTTAGATATGGTTGAAAAGTTGTAATGTTGCAGTGTTTTATAGCGGTGTCAGGAAGGTGTGAACTTTTCCGCCTTTAAGGCCTAAGAACCTCCCATGAAATTCCACTCCACTCAAATGACTCACTTAGAGGTTGGTCATTAATATCTGTTTGCCGTTCTGCAGTCCCGATGACTTAATCGGCTGACGTGAAGTAGATAAGATTATATTTGTACCGCAGCTGGGAATGGTCGAGGTTTAATTGTGTTGGTAAACAGAGCCCAGTGGCTGCTTTGGAATCTCTGCTGATGCCTCGGAATTATTCCTCAGCAGTTTGGAACGTGACTCTTACATCTTCCATTGAAATGAAAATTGCTTCCTGGCAGAGCAGAGGCCTCGGTGCTGGAACTGGAGGTGTGGTATTACTTTAATATTCCGAAGAATCTGTCATTTACAGTGGAGGAGGAAACCGGGGCAAATTTCAGCAAAATCAAAGGCAATCTCCTCACTGCTAAGTGCTCGTGTGTTTTAGGAGAGACATTGCTAATTGCTAAATATCTAGAAGTCCCCTTGGTTGGTCCCCAGGAGCCCCAAGGGTCAGTAAGCCAGGCTGCTGAGAGCAGTCGCCAGGTCACTGAGAAAAAGATCTCCTTTGGCTCCTAGTGTTCTCCGATGTTTGTGGAAGCAGCAACATTTATGTTGGATCCAACGGGTTCACTGGGGACTGGAATAAAAACATTTCCCTCACTGTGGGAAAATCCTGAACAATGTTTCAGACTTTCAGGATGACAAAAGAGATTGGCATTGCAGCCAGAATGGAAGTGCTGGCCATGACACCATCTCTGCCCCCGAGGGAGTAAGCTTTTGTTAGTTTCACTCTGGCCATGTGAATGTATGGCTACCATATTTTACCCCTAATAAGCATCAATGCCTCTGTGCTGAACCCTTAAAATCTGGTTTCTATGGAAAGACCCTGTTTCTTTATTACCCTTTCCTCTCTATCAGAGGCCACCAGCAACGATTCGTTTCTCTCACCATTTTCCTGACTATGAGATGAGCTTATCTAGTTTGTAAGTAAGGATCCAGCCTTCCACTTGGTTCATACCAGCCAAGTTCATTTCTTTGAGCTTTATTCTTTGTTGTTTGTTTTTACTTTTCCAATGAATACCTGAGGCAGATCCAAGCCATTGGTAATCATCATCATCTCATCCCATCCCACATTTACTGGTCACATGAGAAAAATCTATGCAATGAACACTATGTAACACATACGATTTTAGGAGATTCACTTGCATTAATGCTTTAAGTCTTCATAACAGCCCTATGAGCAAGGTGATATTATTGTCACTCCCATTTCACAGATGAGGAAACTAAGGCAAAAAGAGATCAAGAAAATTGCCTAAGATCACACTATGAGTAAAGGAAGGAGACAAGATTCATGGCAGGCAGTCTGGGCCAAAACAAACAAACAAAAACTATGTTTCTAACCATTAGGCTCCACAGCCACTTAGCATTAGAACGAGTTTCTCAAGCCATGGGTTTGAAATAGCAAGCTGAGATCTTGCTGGAAGAGTTGCGTGGGTTGAAACTCTTTTTTCACCCATACCCCTTATTGGTAGATATTTAGGTTGTCCCAGTTTTTCCAATGTTTTAATAACATCTTTTCCATCTCCTTGGGCACACATGGACATATTTAGAAGTGGATTTGCACAATTATAGGTCATGCACACTTGAATTTTTACTAGGTATTGCCAACTCACCCTCCAAATGGTCAAACCAATTTGCATACCTACCAGCAGTGTATGGGAGGAGCTGTTTCCCATACCCTTGCCAACATTTGGATGTTATCAAAGTCTTCTAGCTTTGCCAATCCAAATGCATTTTTCCAGGTTGAGATTTTCGGCTGTTTGTGAAACTAAACCTTCAGACTTGCTATTTGTGAAGTTCAGCCTCTGTCTCTCAGCCGCCACCATCCTCACTCCCACCCTCGCATCCAGATAAATAAAGATGCTCTAGGTTCTTTCAGATACCAGTCAAGACACAAAATCTTTTCTCCTCTGTTTGTATAGATGCAGTATCAGAATAACTAGTTGTACTGCAGCATTTTTCAGCCTCAAAACTTCACAAATCGCATGTTGATAGGAAGCAGTGTGATAATTAAGTGTACAGGCCCTGGGCTTAGACTGCCTGGGGTCGGATTATGTAGCTTACCACTTCCTACCTGTGAGGCCTTGCTAAGCGATCCTATGTCTCAATTTTCTCATCTGTAAAATGGGAATGGCTGTAACACCAGCCTCGTAAAGTTGTTGCGAAGACTAACATTTAAATAGAAGATGCATAGCACTGAGAAAGCTGCCCAGTTTATAGTAAGTGTTGTTTTGTCCACTATAAACTCTATCTAACAACTGGACCTAATGGGCTAGGGAACAGAGAATATATTACTCTCTCTTGTTTGAGAGAGAGTAATATATTCTCTGTTCACTAGCCTATTAAAAGCGTCTTGTTTAAGATTATAGCGTTTGAAATGGTAGGAACTGTTATGGTTATTGAACTCAACCCTTTCTAATAGTCACGAGCCACTTGCCAACAATGGCCATGCCTTTTTCCGTTCCCCAGTGCCCAACCCAGTGCTTGGTACCTAGCGGGTGTTTAGTAAATGATAGCTAAACGGATGGACAGGCAGACAGACACACCATGGTTCATTGGCCTCAGTAGGCAAAATCTGTACTTGTTCAAAATGCAAATGTCCAGGCCCCAGGCTAGACTCACTGGATCAGAATCTCTTGGGTGGGGCCCTGGGATCCGCATTTTGACCGACTTCCCCCATAATTCTGACATACTAAAGCTTTGGGCGTAAGACTGGAGATAATTCCGGCTCTAGAGAAAATTATTTCCAGCTCCTGGTACAATTACTTCCACATAGTTGCTATTCGATAAATATTGTTGATGCATGAATTAAACATCTCAGGTGGTGATTAGAGGATTTTCTCACTCATGTGAAAATCTCTAGAGCTCCCAGAGATGGAGGCTCTTTAGATCCTTTCAACCACGGTTCTTGTGGTGTGGGTCTCAGAGTCCACATCCTGATGCCATGCTGGGCTCACAAGAGGAAGAGGCCAAGGTCCCCTGTGGCAATCTTACCTCTGCTACTGCTCTTCCAGCTAGCCTAAGGCCATCTGCTGTCACCCAGCACACTGAAATGACTTCCTGCAAATACCTGGGACCTCCAGATTTCACGGGTACCATTAAGCAGGCTCTAGGGTAAATCGTTTTGAGCCCAAGGTCAAGCGCATCTCAGCAGCCGCTCCATCACTTCCCCTGTCCTCCCCAGACCTCTTCGACTGCACACTGTGGGCTGCCTGAGCCTCCTGCCGCCTTGCCAGCATCCTCCACTGACAATCACTTTCTCCCTGCACTGAAGGACCTCCGGTCTCTGGCTTGGATTTCATCACTGCCATCACTCCTGCTGCCCCTTCTCCATATCCAGCCTGAACCAACACTCCCAGCTCCCCCCAGACCCTGCCTTATTTGGGGGATTTGGGGCTCCCAAGGACTGAGTCCCAGTGTAGGTCATTCTAATGAAAGGAGCAGAGTCCTCAGAACTATAAAGTGCTCAAGACACATTTGAGGATGGATGTTGGCTGGGCTGCATTAATTCTTTTGAAATCACGATGTTGCTTAATAAACATTATTCCCAGTGTTGGAAGAAGCGGTCCTCTCTTGAAGGTGCTTTTTAACATATTGAGGATCTCTGGACTGGGTTCAAATGAATATCAAATGGATGTTTTCAGCGAGAGCTGATGTTTGTGGAGAGCCTTCCAGCGCCAGGCGGAGCGGGGAGCGTTGAGGGTGTATTGACTCCACTGGTTCTTCGCAACAATCCCAGAGGTTCGATATGGATACCAAACCCATTTCACAGAGGAGGAAACTAAGCCAGAGAGTGATGCAATCGTTGCTCAGGGTAGGATAGCTAACAGGGAGCAGAGTTGGGTTCAAACCCACACATCTGGCTCCATGCACCACAGGTGACGGTGGAGGCTGTTGCATCCTCGCATGCCCTCGTTCCCTTCTTTCCAAGGTAAACATGCCCAGAGCAGCAGAGACGCAAACAGGGCTGTCCTTGTTGGGAAGGGAGGCCAGACCGGTTGGACTGGCCCAGGTAGAAAAATCCCCCAGCCGGTCCCCACGGTGACGGTGACTACAGGGACAGCAGATCGCCTCACGGAGAGGTTATTTCAGGCCTGCAGCCACCCTTCCTCCAGGCTTGATCTGTGTCGCAGCTCCCCATATGGGCCTCCAGCACTGGGGTGGTCACCTCCTCCCCACTCAGTCCCCAAATTGGGCTGCGCACGCCGGCGTCCGGCGAGACTTCTTCCCATGTGGTAGTTGGGATGTACAGTCCCAGCACATGAAAGCAGGGGCCCCGACAAAGGGAAAGTGAAATTTCCCTTGAGCTATTTGCCCTGGCTGACTAACCCAAACCTTCCTTCTCAGGATGAAGAACAGCTCTGATGCTCTGATGTTCAAAGCATCAAAGGCGGATCCCCTCAGCTGAGTGGTGACACACAGCTGCTCGTCAGAGAGGCCTCGGGAGTTCCCACCCGCACCGTTTCCAAAGCCCAGACCCCCTGACTCCACGCTGCGTCATTAGCGGCCAAGATGCCACGCGTCAGACAAGGGCTACCTGGGTCACATTCATCCCTCCTCCCCTGTCCACGGTGTCACCCTCTGACCCCCGCCTCTAAAAAGGACACAGACTCTGGCCTTTCCTAACACCCCCTGCGCTGGCCGTGAAGTTCAAAGGCCGTGGAAGGAGAGCTTGGAGAAATACAGATCAGCTTCCAGATGGCTGGATAACACAGTTTCTAGGAAAAAAAACAAAAAAAGTCTCGACAGTTTCATCCTTTTTATTTTCTGAGGGCAAAAATGATCCATGTTCACTGTTGACGTTTCAACAATTCAGAAAAGCATAAAGAGGAAAGTAGTCATGGCTGCAGAGCCCACCGTGGAGGGAGTCCCACGGTTACCTTCTGCTGACAGTGGTTGGCTTAAACAGCCGAGAAGCCTCATGCAAACATCCTAACTTGTACCCACCAGTTTACGTGGCCCTGTGACCTGCTGTCCCCTCCCGAGGATCGTGGCCGCCTTGCCCTCTTAGAGACTTCTTAAAGCCTCTCTCCTCATAAGCCATCAATTCTGAACCTCTTCCAATACTTCCCTTAAAATACAAGAGCATCGCTGGCGACAGCGCTGAGCACACTTCAAACTCTGCTTTTAAGCGAAATTGAACACTGAAAAGATGGCTGGTGACCAACTTCAGACAGCCCCGAGCAGCTTTGTGAGACAAGAGCCTCTCTCCACAGTTTGTGTAAATCAAAAGCATGACCCCTACCCTCCTTTGTTTTTAGAAATTAATAAAGCTTTTCTAACACGCCGCTTGCCATCCCTAATAGCGAACAGTCAAATCACGGCTTTCATTCCCAGCTCACCACGTCCAGTAAATAGAAGCTTACGGGATAGACGGGGGAATGATAAGCAGTTCCCACCGCAGCGAATTCTTAATATATAAATTCATCCGGCCACAGTTCAGTATCAACTGGCAAAACCAGGAACAATGGGAAGCAGCCAGGCCTGGCTCTGATGAGGTCAACCATCAAGGTTATCTATATTCAATTACTGGTATCTACAAACTTGCATAGCTGTCAGCTGGTCAGAGCCCAAATGAAAACTCACCATGCACTCAGAAAGCAAATATAGTTTCCGAGGAGAGCCTCAAATTAGCTCTGTGAATGACTTGGCTTCAAACGCACAGGAGCCATCATCAGCCTTTGCGGACATTCTGCCGGCAGCGTCTCAATGTCTAAATTTGGGTGTCATCTTATAAATCTCTGTTCCCGAAGTAGGAAAGGACTGGAATTGCTCCTTAACCCTGGGCAACGATAAATTATCTCACTCAACAATAGATAAACTTCAGACACTTTTCCTGTACCAGGGACCTATTGTGAGGTAACTGCTAATCGCCAGCATCTCTCCTCCCCCAGCAGCCCCACTAAAGACCTGTCGGTGGCGAGGAGACACAATAATTTGTTTTGCAGCTCCTCCTCCGGAACCATATATCATGTGTGGAAACAAAGCTCCACAACAACAGATATGTATCTGTTTCCTTTATCTGAGTTCCTCTTCCCATCAGGGGCGATGCGAGGGGAACACGTTTCCAGTGTGATGCTTCCATAGCCTGGAAAGGAGGACCATCCCCCCTCCCAGACCCTGCTGGAGTTGGGGTAAAGGTCTGGTTCTCTGGGAGGAGAAAAGGCATGTTCTCTGGAAAAGAGGGCTTTCTGTTCACAGCTACTTCTGCCATGGCTTACATCACACCTTAAATCAGTTCTTCCTGGCAGGTGCCTTTCAAACCCAGGCTTCATTTTCAGGTCCCCGTGGAGATTTACTGACTAGACAAGTCAGGGTTAATCAATGCCTAGGTAATTTCTAGATTAGCCTGGGGAGGCCGTAAATTGTGGGCCTGTTAAGAACTAGATGTCTTTGATTTTATCCTGTGGCCAGAAGCATTTGGATTGTTGCTCTCTCCCTATCCGGCCCATGCTTGGTCCAGTATCTGCCATTTTCTTGATGTTGGTGATTCCCTTTCCAGTAGCCCCGTTCTGATCCCCTCCTGAGGCTGGTATGCCAGCCATGCCCACATGACCACCATTTGAGCTGCAAAATTCAGGACTGTACATTCATAAGTGGAATCTGTCTAGACGAATAAGACCAGGCTTTGGGACAGAGGTAAACATATGATTACTTTCATAAGAAACTACTTGACATATAGGGAGGAAAAGGCCAGATGGAACAATGTCAGTCCTGACTCTTAATCAGGCCAGGACATGACATGCTCACACCTCCAACTTGGGCCCCTGGACACACTTAGACAGAGCCAGCATATGTACAGCTGTGCAGGTTGTGTACTGCACAAGAGCTCAGATCTCAGGGGATGCCATTCACATATTCTTTGTAGATTTCTATATTTGTCATGACAATTTTCTGGCAGATGACAATAATGTGCTTTGTTTAAGCAAATCAGTACAATTTTTGATAGATAGAAGTATCTTGAGAAAGGCAACCTGTCTTTAATTGACACAAAGTCACCACGAGGGATAGTGGCAGTCCTGCCTCAAGGGACACACTTCTTATCCCTGAAACCCACATGGCCATTTATTTCGTGGCTCTCTTTCTACATGTCAGGGAGGAAATTTGTTATAATGAGATGATCTGTTCAT
Source organism: Neophocaena asiaeorientalis asiaeorientalis (assembly GCF_003031525.2). Taxonomy (NCBI): domain Eukaryota; kingdom Metazoa; phylum Chordata; class Mammalia; order Artiodactyla; family Phocoenidae; genus Neophocaena; species Neophocaena asiaeorientalis. The sequence goes on along the minus strand of NW_020173491.1, from coordinate 5,627,487 downwards.
GGGTCTGTCTCCTCCCATGAGGATCTCCTTGTCCATCCTTGTAACCTCAGCACAGAGCCCAGTGCCTGGCTCGTGAAAGCGCCCAATACTTGCTTGTTGAAAGAATGAATGAATGAAATTCTATATCCTTCAACCCATATACAATGTCTACCACATAGCAGTTTAAAAATGAATTTTTTTGAACCAAACTGATTCCATCTAGGTTTTGGAAACCTCTCTATTTGCCAAATAGAGCGTGAGGATATTAAAAATGGAGGAACATTCTGATTTTTCTCTTACAACCTGATGCTAAGAAGTTATCCAAAGGAGATGTTTCAGGGGTCAGTGGGGAAGGAGGAGACAGCCACAACCCAAGGGATGGTGGTGATAGACTATGGACAAATGTTTCCTAGTCCTGTCTTAGGATACTGGCACACGTTTTCTTAAAGTATGGGAAGTGTGTTAGGGAACAGAAATGGCACACTTTACAAGTGGTAAACTCAGTGACCGTGCTGAAACTCCACGCTGAGGATTTTAAGATCAACTCCCCTCAGACAGTCGACATGGAATTCCTATCAGGGACAGACAACCCCAATGCCTGCTTCTTCTCCTGTCTGGGAAGTACCAAGTTCTGTGACCAACAGGCACTTCCGTCCCCTTTGAATGTCCTCTTTGGAAACCCTGGGAGCACTTGGCTACATTTCTCATGGGCTCTGGAACATTTGTGATCATGACCATGGAGTCAGCCATGGAGGCAGGATAATTGGGCAATGTTAAAACATAATTATTATTGTATTAGTGCTTTATTTGGTGATTATGAAACAAAAGATTGTTCATAGTGAAAACTAATTCAAAAAAGAACAGACCACTGTAAAGAAGGAAACTACTTGTAATCCTACCTTGCCCTCATCAGAGATTAACATACTGATAAGTTGGTCCCTGTCCCTTCAGAGTCTTCCTATGGAATTAGTCTATGGACACCTCTGTTCCCTTATGCATTATCCATTAAGATAGTAAAAAAAAAAAAAAATCCATACCATAGTATTGTTTATGTAATATGCTTTTTAAATTTAATAATATATTGTAAACAATTTTCTTGTCAATATTTTTACCTTATTTTTTTAAATTCCTGAATAGTACTTAGATATATGAATGAAAGGTCATGCATTTAACCAACTGTGATGGATGGGCATTTAAATTATTCAATAGATTGAATGTTTATGTCCCTCTCAAATTCATATGCTGAAATCTTACTCCCCATGTGATTGTATTAGGAGACGGGGTCTTTGGGGAGGTGATTAGGTCATCAGGGTGGAGCCCTCATGAATGAGATTAGTGTCCTTATAAAGGAGACCCCAGGGAGCTCCCTTATGCCTTCCACCATGTGAAGACACAGTGAGACAACGGTCCTCTATGAACCAGCAAGCAGACCCTCACCAGATACTGAATCTTCCCTCTTCTTGATCTTGGACTTCCCAGCTGCCAGAAATTGGTGTTTAAGCCACCCAGTTTATGGTATGAAACGGTATTTTTTATTATAGCAGCCTAAAAAGACTAAGGAACCTTGTTTTCTTCTTTTTGTTGTTTTTTTATTATACACAATGCTGTGATGAAATTCTCTATATAGATATCTTTGAGCATTTGTCTCCTTATGGAATTTACTTTTAATAGGAAAAAATGAACTCTGCTCTCCAGAGATGGAAATACAGAAACAACATAAGTGGAAGCCCATTTAGTCAATCAAATCACACGTATTAAGCCCCCTTCCAGTAGCCAGTCACCGTGATGAGGATACTGTGGTAAGGTAGACATGAGTCTTGCCTCTAAGAGCTCACCATCTAGTTGGGTAGGAAAAGAATAAACATAGTACATAGTGGTCGGTAGAACTACTATCAGTAGCGTGGAACTACTGATATGGGCACCCAGAGAGGGGAGTGGAAACTAATCCTGCTCCATGGTGACGGAAATAGTTGAGCCAAACCCTGAAGAATGGGTAGGTGTTTGCCAAGTCAATAAGGGAGCTGTTGAGAAAGAGATTTCTGAGAAGAGGGAACAGCATTGGCCAGACACGGAGTCCTGACACACTAGCATGGGTGCTGAAAAAACCATAGTGGTGAAGAATCAAGCTTTCCATGCTTTAACCACAACTTTGTAATTACTGCCTGGGAGGTCCTAGCACATGTTACCTCAGCTTTGAGAACTTTCGTTTTCATGTGTACATTGGACGTACAATGGTGTCAGCTCACAGGTACAGGGCAGTTAAGGGCTCAGATGCTGATGCCAGACTGCCCGGTTCACATCCTGACAACGCCAAATTCTAGCTGAGTGTCTTTGGATGATTTCCTTAACCTCTTTATGCCTCATTTTCTCATTTACAGAATGAGATTATAATGGTTCCTACTCATAGCTGTCGTGAAGATTAACCAGATGAATACATTTAAAGCATTTAGGGCAGTGCGTGACATGGTTATTATTTTGGTGGGGATAGAAAAATTGGTTACTGAATGCCTACTCTGATTCAGATTCTAAGTTAAATGCTGATAAGTCCATGATGCCCAGAAAAGATAAAATTCTTGCCTTCGTGGGGCTTAGATTCTAGTGAGAGAGGTAGATTCCCCCAACAAATAGAAAAGAGTAAATAATTGTGAGCTGTGATCATTATTATAAAGGAAACAAGTGAGGGATTGAGACAGGCATGGGGGATCCACCTGATACAGGAGGTCAACGATGACCCCTCTAAGACCTGAAGGAAGGGAAGGAATGAGCTGCGAGAAGAGTGAAGGTGTGGGGAAGTTGGAGAGAACACTGGGGCAGAAAGAACAGCATTTACATCACCCGGAGGCAGGAGAGCACTTTGGTAATTCAAAGAGTGGGAAAAGCCATGGTGACAGGTGGAGAAGTTGGCAGAAAGGTGTTTGAAATAAGGTCAGTGACCCAGGCAGAGGCCAGGTACCCCAGCCATATGCTGTGTTCCAGTTGGGGTTCTATCCAAGTGCAATGGAAGGTACTGAAGGATAACGTAAAGCAGGGCAGAGTCATGATCTGACTTATGTGTTAAGATTATGCTGAATGTTGGGTAGGGAATGGTTTGGGGAGAGTGTATCAGTTATCTAGTGCTACCATTTTGCTGTGTAACAAACTACTCTCCAACTTAGTGCCTTAAAACAATGTTATTTTTGTGGGGGATGAAATATGATTTATCTAGGCTGATCTTGCCTGGACTTGACCATGCAAATGTAATCAACTGGCAGATTGGCTGGGGCTGGCTGATCTAAGGACGGCTTTGGCTGGGATGACTTATCTCTGTGGATAAAGGTAAGATTGGGATAATGGCATTTCTGATGAATGAAAGGTTTTCACAAACAATTCAGTCACAAAACTAAAGAATCTAGAGGATGAAAGGAAGAGAGGGAGGGAGGGAGGGAGGGAGGGAGGAAGGAAAGTCAAACCTTCCCTTGAGATAGAAAATCGCATTAGGAACAAAAAAGCTAAGAATTCACAATATTTCCTCAAAGACATAGCACAGTATCTTCTGTTCACTGAATGCCTGCTATGTGGCAAGTGTTCTACAGACATGAACTCATTTTAACTCATTTGTACCTTATCAAAACCCTCTCGGTCGGATGACAATACTAATAAGGAGGACACAGTGGCTGACAGGAGTTCAAACCCATGACCGTCAAACTCAAAAGCATACTCCCTCCTCATGGGCAGGGTGGTGGTTGTCATGCTATTAATGTTAGTGATATTAGTGATGGTGGTGGTAGTTATGGTGGTAATAATGGTAATGGCAATGGTGGTGGTGGTCATAGTGGTGCAGTAGTATCCATGGTGGTATTATTAATAGTGGTTTGGTGATGGTGATGATGGTGGAGATGGTGGCTGTGGCGGTGGTGGTCACAGTGGTGACGGTGGTAGTGGTGGTGGTCATAGCGGTGCAGTGGTACCAGGGGTGGTATTGGTAATAGCGGTGGTGGTGATGGCGATGGTGGTGGTGGTGCTGATGGCGGTGGTGGAGGAGGATGGAGGTAAAGACTGAACATAATGCAAGAGGTTAGCACTACTAAAAGACATACCAGGGAACTGCCATGAAACATAAGCATTTGGACCCAGGAAGACACTAGGAAACTTCCAGCATATGTTGCGTCTGTAAATCATGATTAGGACCAGGGCAAGGCCAGAGTAAAGCCCAAGAAAATCGCCCTGGCTCGGGGGCTCCGGCCGACATCATCTTTGTTGACTGCTCTTTCTTTACTCTGAAGAAGAACCAGCTCGCCTTCTGCCCCACCCAGTAAAGTGGCTCAGTAAATACAATTACTTGCACCATCTAATCAATAGCGGATTGCTCCTGGTTCCCGCTTGTTCAATATCAGTGTCTGCGTTCACAGAATCCGGATACTTCCCTCAAGATGCCAATTTCTGCTTAATGTTAGATAAACCACATCTATCAACCCCATGCACTAGTGAGATTTTATTGTGTCATTAATAATGCGTTATCTTAAAAAATATGTTTTCGACTCACATAACGTGACATATGAGCTTGCAAATATTTGACACTTCCTAGTTATAGAACTCCCAAATGCCAGTTGAACAGCCCAAATCAATGTTGTCTTAAGCAAGCTCAGAAAGTGATTATAGAATTTGAGAGACAACCAACGGCTAGGCGAAGAGAAGCTGTTTCTCCATTGATTTCTCTTTTCTTAAAAAAATTTATTTTACTGAAGTATAGTTAATTTACAGTGTTGTGTTAATTCCTGCTATACAGCAAAGTGATTCGGTTATATATATGTACACATTGTTTTCATATTCTCTTCCATTATGGTTTATCACAGGATAGTGAATATAGTTCCCTGTGCTATACAGTGGGACCTTGTTGTTTATCCATCCTATATATAATAGTTTGCATCTGCTAATCCCAAACTCGCAATCCATCCCTCCCCCACCCCTTCCCTTGGCAACCACAAGTCTCTTCTCTATGTCTGTGGGTCTGTTTCTGTTTCATAGATAAGTTCATTTGTGTCATATTTTAGATTCCACATCCACTGATTTTTCTAAAAGAGAAAGAATTAAAAAGCTGTCTTCAGTCATATTAAGAGGCCTTTTAGCCTCTTGTAACCGGTAGCATTTGTCATCCCCAGAGGAGGTTAGTTCTTTGCTCTGAATTTGGGTCATGAGTTCCAAAGGAACACGGGGTTCTGAGGTCTCCGGGATGCTCTAACATATGAAAACCAGGGCACAGACTTCTCCATGAAGAGGAAGCAAAGTACACCTTCCTCATTAGAAACACATTGCTGATAGCACGTGGCCGGGATGCCTGCTGGTGAAGTTCATCTGTGCATAGTATAAACATTGGGCAAGCAGCTTGATTCTGAGTGAGGCAGTCTCCACGTCCAATCCCATCCCTGGGGAAAACCCCAGGGATGTCACTGGACCACAAAACAAAAACAGCTGCAAGGAAAATTAGGACACAAGGAGAAGTGCCATGGAGTGATTAACACCCCCAGTTTTCTTGATCAGGAAATTCACATTTATTTTAATTGCCTCACTGTTGTGTTCATTGTATAAAGAATTCAGCTCACTCTTCTTGATTCCCTTGTTAGAAATACTCTCTCATTTTGGGACAAGGTGATACATCTTCCTGGGATTCATGGCTCTTAATGAATGACAGAGTCTTCACGAGGAGAGGTTGTCTGTAAATGTTTTGTGAGTAATTCACCATAATATTCGACGCTATAGTTCGCTAATTATTTCATTAGCAATATAATAAATAGCAAGTTTCTGAAGCATAGGGGATCTGTAAATCGGGGTGCCCCATATACTAAGAGAGTGGGAGCATCTGTTCTGGGCAAGCATGAATGGATTTGGGGTTCTCACTCACAAGATGATTTGTATTCAGGCAGGTAGCTCTGTGTGTCCCACTATTTGGGCTGACTGTTCAGACATGTGAGTTTATGTGCAGCTAAAGTCTAGGGGAGTGTATGCATGCACGTATACACATGGAGTATTCAAACATCTCAGATCCACAGCTAGTTCCACACCACTTTATACACGGTTGTGGACAGAAGAGTGAGTGTCATCTCAAGGTCTGTGACTGGGTGTGACATGAGACGTATGTTCAATGGTTTCCCAGTTCAGCCTTTGCCAGAAACTACAGTTATCTCTCTACAGAGATCAAACAGCTGTTCAGCTTCCCCAAACAGGCCCCTCCATGTGAGCAAAGTCTGGATCGATCTCTTTCTCATACTCTTTCTTCTCTCTTCCCCACCTCCTCTCTCCATCTTTCTCTCAAAACAAAACAAAAAAAAAAAATTTTTTTTAACCTACCCATTGGTTTTCTTTCCAATTTCATAATCATTTTCAGAGATTTGCTTAATATAACCTTGACTGGGGCCTAAGGGTCCTTCTATGTTTGAGTTGCTATGATTCTAGAATTTTCTCCCTTTTTGATTTTGTTTTTTTGATAAACATTGCATTTTTTTAATTCCCAAAGGGTGGTCCAGCCTCCACCCTCTTCTCCTGAATGGTTATGACCTTTTTTATCCTTTTTCAAAGTCTTTTTTTTCCTACTGACTGTTTTGTTGATTCTAGAAACATCGGTTGCAGCCTGGTAGCTATCATTTCAAACAAGAGCCATTCTTCCCGAGACGTGGCAGAAAGGAGAACAGTGTGTAAGCCGCTAATTGTGTGTAACAAAGGAGAGACACAAGACCGTTTGTTTGTATTTATATCTGCAGAAAGGAAACTTTTGGAGGGGTGTTGAGGGAGACTTTTCACCAAATATTTTGTATGTTTGGATTTTTGAGTTATGGGACTATTCAAAAAATTAATGATTGTAAATTTAAAAACAAACAAACAAAAACTAATTGACTTGGGTTATTCAGTTGGCCTTTGAGGGTTGTTATGACCATACAGAATACTTTGTCAAAGATAGGCAACATTTTTAAAAATGGGTCAGTATATTTGGTGTTCTGCTCAACTCACGAATTAACTGGGGGAGTTGACAGTGACTGGCTGGCTTAGAGTTGGGTAGACAAAGCCTGAGACAAACCCACAAGAGATCGTCTGGGATAATATTTTGTAAGTATGCAGGCAGGTGGGAGAAGGTGCAATGTGTGTTGAGAAAACTACAGGATGCCTGCTTCTGAAAATAGCACTTAGGACTGAAAATTGGGGGAACTGAGGCAAGGCACTGAGAGGGCAGATTTTCAAGGGGTATCAATTTTCTCGTTACCCTCAATTGTGATAAAATATTTCCAGAAGCTGGTATGGATCAGGAAAGACACTCTTTCAACCAGAAGTCAAAGGTCGTCCATTCCACTCCTGGGCACTGAGGGCCACTGTTGCCGGTGTCCAGGAGAGGGTGCTCGCCAAAGGCAGAATTTAGTTGAAATGATGGATCCTTCTGAACTCCAACTATAGACCGAGCAGCCATTAACCAAAGACAGCCATCCCCTCTGCTCATTTTCTTTCCAACTATTTTTCCACACTCATCCAAAACACTACCCTCTAGCCTCCCATTTTTCTTCCTGAATCCCACGTGGAAAAGAGACGGAGATTAGGGAAGGCATACAACCCGTGTTTTTCTTCCTTTCTTCTTTCTTAAAGCAAAGGTTCAAAAACATATCTCGGTCTAAAAACAGCACCATTATTGATCCACTTTATTTTTGATGGCTGCAATAAACACCTGGGCAAGGAAGGGGGAGGTGGAGAAAGTAAAAACAAAACAGCGGATTCATTGGCCAGAGACGGTGTTTATGTGTAAGTGATACTAAAACTAAGCCGGGTAACTCAATAGTAAAATGGGCAAGGTTTAGGGCTGTTGCCATTAAGAAAATAACACTAATACAAGACACATGTGGGTGCTGGCCGGGACACATCCCCAGAGCTCCTGCGCAGCCCGAACCGGGGATCAAGGCTGAGAGTTCAACTCCAGCTCACAACCTCTGCTGTGATCCCAGGTCAGAATCTGGTAATGCAATTTTCTGCCAGAATGGGGGAATCCATGTGTTCCCAATGACACATCAGGAGGTTTTGTTTTGATCTATTAGATCATGGAATCATCGACCTTTAAAGTTCTGAGATTTTTAAGCTTTGCCTGGTCCTTTCTCAAAGAAGTAACCCAGAGAGGTTAAGTAACTTACCCAAGGTCACACAGTGAATCTGTAGCAGAACCAAGACCAGCCCCTAGATATTAATAGCTGTTTTGCAATCAATGTGGCCAAGGAAATAAGTTGGACCACATATCACCTCTACTTAAGCGACATACTTGGTCTGGGTATCACTCTAATTCTGAGAGGTTGTCATAGTATATGCTCATACATCAAAGCACTGTGCCATAAACCAAGAACATGAATACAACAATTAAAGTATTAATGGAGAGCCCGCAGCCTGTAACTGCTGCCTCCTTTCTGAAGTCTCCTCTCTTTTTATTTTGTTCATGTTTGGGGGTGTCAGCTTGAAGGTCACCAGTGAGAGAGACTCTCCCTAACCTCCCAAACCCAAGTTGTCGACCCTCCACCACTCATCTTCTAGCATCTTCCTTGTTTGTTTCTTTCACTGAAATTAATCCTGTCTGTTCAGCTGTTTCCTTACTTCTTGTCTTTTTCTCTTTTTAGAATGTGAGATCCGTGAGGGGAGGGATTCCCATTTTGCTCAATGCCATATTCCCAGTGCCTGGCCCATAGTAGGTGTTCCATATATTTGCCTGCATGCATGACAAAATGCATGAATGAATTCCACTAAGTGGATGCAACTTTCCCATCCTTAAAACCTCCATTCGGGCTTCCCTGGTGGCGCAGTGGTTGGGAGTCCGCCTGACGATGTAGGGGACGCGGGTTCGTGCCCAAGTCCGGAAAGATCCGCCATGCCGCGGAGCGGCTGGGCCCGTGAGCCATGGCCGCTGAGCTAGAGGCCCGCGAACCCAAAAAAAAAAAAAAAAAAAAAAAACCCCTCCATGCATCCATTCTAATACATGGAGGTTTTAATTAATAATTAATTGATTAAATATTTTAATTAATAATTAAAATAACGTTAAAGTTAATTAATTTTAATATTTGCTTAATAATCCTTTTTAATCTTATGGCACCTGTATTCTGCCTTGAAAGACCCACCTGACCCCATGTAGCCCCCTCTATCAGGTTGGAAGGCCTTTGAAGGAAGATATATTTATGTTGTATCTGCAGCAGTGTTTAGAACCATGTCCTGACCATGTTGGTTCTAAAATTTAATTGAGACAGGCACATAGATCAAGAGCCTTTGGAGCCCATCCAGAAATAAAAGTCAATCCACCATTTCTGGACCATTGAGCTAAAGGAAGGCATGCATTTAAAGAGAGAGCTTCCATTGCAACTAATTAATATGTTTTGGTCTCTTCCTCTCTTCTGGACTTGAATCTGGGCACAGCCAAAACAGTGTTAAACAAACCTATCTGGACCGAGTTCTTGTTTGTGTCTCCTGAACAGCTTCTCCCAGCTGGCTTTATTTAAGTGATCATAGGATAAAATTTCATCACAACCTCCAGTGATGTGATGAAAGATTGCTTCATTTCTCATCTCCAGGGCTGGTGCTCAGAGGTCCCTCAGCCCAAGAAGGGACATAAGACATTGGGGGAACCTTCATCCCAGCAGAAAGCCCCACCCGGAGGCAGTCAGAAGGCAGTGCTGACCAAGGCCACCAATGAAGAGCAGCGAGCAGTGTCCTTGCAATCGGATGGATCTGAGTTCTAACCACAGCTCTCTTATTTATAGGCTGGTTGACCTTGGGCCACTGGACCTCAGTTTCCTCATCTGGAAAATGGGAATGGTATATCACTTACATGGTTGATCTAAAGGATAAGTGTTTATGGGGAGCCTGGAGCAAAGTAGCCACTTAACAAAGGGCAGTTATTACTACTCTCACGACCACTGTTACTTCCCCATACTGTCTCTTGTATTTAAAACCCAAACCCATTTCCATGCCTACAGGCTCCATATAACCTGAGCTCTGTCCTACCTCAGGGCCATTGCACTTGCTGTTCCTTGGACTTGGAACCCTGGTCCCACCTCCAACTCCCACGGCATGGCTTGTTCTTTTTCCATCCTGCAGATCTCAGCTCAAATGTCACTCCTCCAAGATGCCTTCTCCAATGGCCTAATCTAACCCCTCTTCGTGGCGTTACCCTGATTCACACCCTCACGCCCTCCTCCTCTGAAACTGCCCTTTCTACTCACTCCGTCGTTGACCCTCTTCCCCATCGGCACCCGCAGTCTGTGAGCTCCCTAGGACCCTGCCTGCTTTTTTCACTTCTGCACCTCAAGCCCCTGACACGTAGTAGGTACACAATAAGTACTGGCTGAATGACGGCATAGATAAACAAATGCATCTCCATGAAAACGACCCCCCAGAAAGCCCAGAGAACAGAGAGGGGGGACCAACTATACACTTTTCAGAGTCCAGTGCAGAATGAAATGTGGGGCACCTTATTCAAAAGACAGCGACTGCAGAGCGTTAAACCAAGCTCAGAACACTGCCGAGCAACTGCACAGATCACACAGCCATGGAGCTGGCCGTGCCCGGAAGGCCATGGCAGACAGCTGGAGGCCTTTACCGATAGGCAAGGCCCCTGGAGAGCTTTCAGATCACACCGTGTGGCTGGCCCCAGCAGACACAGTTCAGACCTGGCCTTTCTCCCCGACGTCTTCCAGCACTTTCTCCTCACTCCAGAAGGCTAGTTCCCATTGGTTTCACTCCTGCTCCCAAGCCCCTCTGTGGGACTCTTCCCATTTTCCGGCCCCTCTTTGGGAGTATTGCTTCAGAATATACTCAACATAAGGAGCTTCTGAAGGACAAACAGTGAGAAATTCATTCCACCCAGAGGACAGCCGCTTCAAAAGCTCTGGATGGCAGAGAATAAGGGACGCCCAGGAGCAGGGCTGCCACATACAGCTGTGCAGGTTGCTCACTGCAGAAGGCCTTTCCGAGGGGTGAGTGAGGACTGAAGCCCAGCCCATGCTACAGTTACCCAGCCAGGTGCCTGATGCGGGGCTGCACCTGCCCGGAGAGAAGGGGCACCATTTTCTTTGCACAAAGACACCGCCCACTTGACGAGCCATGTGACTGCCTGGAGGGCGTGTCATTTTCAAATTTGCTCAAAAGCACCATAAAATTTAGTAATATCCCTGCCCAAGACCAGACAAAAGCAGCTTTCTGAGCAGCTGAGAGAACTTGAGAGTGTAACCAAAAGCCAAAAACAAACCCAAAAGACCCTAGATCCTCTTCCGCTCTCAATTAGGCTGGCCTGCTCAGTGCCCAGAGGCAAGAGGAGACACAGACATGAAGATGGTCAGCAAAATGCACAAACGGTAGTTATCGGGATATGACATGGACGTGGGAATGTAATAGGCAAGAGGCCTTCCGCCTGCTGGCCTGCAGGATGCAGTACGTATTCCTTAGAACATGGCAGGGGCCCCAGGGATGGCAATTTTCTGGGATGTGTTTGGAGGTGGGATTAGAAGGAAGAAGGCGTCAGAGAGCTTTGGTGCAGAGTGAGATGGAAAGCTGATTTTCTGGGTTGTTCGCAGGGGGCGAGCCAGTTTTCACTGCCACTTACCTCTGTGTAGCTTCAAAGGATTCTTTAAGCCCTGGAGCACTTGCTGGAAGAGTTCTGTGCTCTCTTCTTGTCTGGAATCCCCCCAGGATTAGGAACAAAGAGGAACAAACAAGTCCTCACTCTGTTCCCTTTGGAAACCTGGCACAGGGGCTGTGCAGTCAATATGGCAGCTGGCAGCCCAGTGAGGGCTTCTCAGGACCTTGCAGGATTCCGGGCACCTTACAGGGCATGTCTGGTTCCAACCGAAGCCTCTATAACACCTCTTCAGTGCTCTTGAGGAGACCCTGCACCCACCCTTTCTTTAACTACCTTTAAAAAGTCCCTGGTTTTTAAATGGGACTTGTACTCAGATAGCCAGAACTGCCAGAGAAGCCAAGTGGATTTTTGTATTTGATTTGATTTTCAAGTGCCCTGTATCACCAGTTTACAACTGAGTAGGGAGATGATGGGGAACTGGGGAGTGAGCTAGTATCTGAGTTAGGTATTTTGCATTCGTGGTATCAGCTAGTTCTTACAGCAGCATTGTCAGGTGCAGAGTGAACCCCTTTTACAGATATGGAAACTGAGGCCAAGGAAGAGACCATGCATCAAGGGCCAACTCTCCTCTGGGTAATATAATAACTTGCATATCTCATGTGTAAACAACCCTGTGAGATGGGTATTAGCATTAATCCCCACTTTACAGATGAGGGAAGTAGCGCTCTGAGTAGTCAGGAATAGACTCACGTTTGTGTAACCAAGAAGTGGTATTCCTGGGATTGGAACCCAAGCACAGATCCTTTTGGTTCTGTTTCCCTCTCAAAGTGAGGATGTCATAAAGTGGATGTCTGGGCTATTCCACTGTGATCCAGTTTCCATGCTAAAGCATAGGAACCCTTTCCCCCGGGCTCTGGATAAGAATGGAAGTGAAAGGAAAGTTCTTCATTTGCATGTTTCAAAAGTCAAGTGGTGAAACTTCGCAGCTCCCATCTGGGTGGGAAGAGCCTTGCCCTCCCGCCCGGTCCACAGCCACAGGCACTGAACAAAGCCAACAAGTCAATGACAAACATGCTCCCAACCCCCCTCTAAACCCACACATGCCCTGAACCATGAGATTTACAACTGCCAAGGGCCTCGCCTTGGACAGAAACCAGCCCAGCATCACGATCCAGGCCTTGGAGGCTAAACCCTCAGATGGGGAAAACATCCTGCCCTTTACAAGTCCATTCCCTCTCTCCGTTTTATTAACAGAAGGCTGAGATCCGAATATGGGTTTGCAATACCAGTTACCAGCTGGTGGAATCACAGAGCAAAGCCCTTTCTCCTGGAACCAGCCTGAAGACTACACCAAGCCGCCAGATGGGCAGTAAAATCTTTTAAAACAGCTGCTGTCTACGGCTATGCTACTACTGGGGTTGTGAGTTTATTTTATAGGGATCGTGGGTGTGCAGAGCCCTTCAGACTGAAAATTAAAAATACTAGTTTATGAAGCCTGGGTCATCTTCCCAGCCTCTTGGGATTGTGACAGCTTCCTAGAGTTTAGTTGGGGCAACCCTAGGCTCTTCTATGTTCTGGGGCCGGAATGTGGAACCCTTCCTTACCAGTAAGAGAGAATAATACAGCAACTATGACATTCATGGGTGCAACACTTGCCCTGCATTCAGCAGGTGTTATTTCTTTTAACCCTCATGACAACCGCACTTAGTAGGCACCACTAATTTCGTCTATTCAATAGATGGGTATTTTGAGGCTCAGAGAGGTTAAGGATTTGCCCAGAATTACACAGATGAAAAGTGGTACAGACGGGTTACAAAGCCTGGACCCTCACCTTTAGGGAAACTCTCCCTACTCGGTGACTCCTACCTGCCCTTGGAATAAACAATCGTGTGGGGATGAGACAGTCCACTAGGAAAGAGGGTCTGTACCTCTTGGTCTTCTGCCTCCTCGGTCAATTTGCTCCCTCAGTTTCCCCAACTATAAAACAAGAATGGTAAGAATATCTCTTCACAGCTGTTCATAGAAGCAACAAGGTAAGAAATGCAAAATACTTAAAACAGTGCTTGGCATACAGTAAGCATCCAATCATTGTTCGTTATTCTTCTTTTGTCTTATTTTGATTATACATAAAGGGTCGACGGCAGCCCCGCAATTCTGTTCCCTGAAGACCATTTCAGTGCCTGGATCGTGTCTGTCCTTGGAAGAAAAATCTCTGGGAAAAATTCTGCCTCGCTTTATTTTTAGAAGCCAAACTAGTCCCCTCTTTCTTTCACCATCATTTGTAGAAAGTTCTTAATATTCAAACCAGATCCCGTTTAACCTTTTGCCCAATGTAGCTTTACTTTACTTCAAACCCCTTTGGCTCTCTGAGGCCTGGCTTCCTTCAGGCTCAGGCTGTAAATGTTTGACTTTGATTTGAGATACATGACAATAAATTAGGGGACATTTATCAAAGCTGCTTTTTGCATAAATTACCGCATTATACAAATACACTTAGCAGGATCCTGCTTCTTTGATGTTGGGAGCAAAGATTTATGTGCGATGGAGTTTTTATTTATCTGCCTTGTTCACCTCTACAAGGGCTGGACATAGCCCTCAATTAGTTCCATACTTCTCGAAATGACATGTATCTCTCGCAACTTGAGGAGAAGGAACAAAGATGCTTAAGTCCCATCCAAGTGGCCTTTTTAAGGAGATGAGAAGCTTTATCTGACCCGGAGTGTCTCTGAATTCTTTCTCCTGAGAGCAGATAGAACAGCAAATAAATTGGCTGCTCTGGAATCTTTCTCCACTATTAAAAAAAATTGAATAGAGGAAAGGGCTTTCTTCTTCTTTTTATTATTACTATTATTATTATTATTTTATTATAGAAGCCACAGAAACACGAATACCTATCCAACCGGGTCCAAATTGATAAAGGGACATCTCCCTTGTCTTGGGCTTCTGAATTTCTAAATTTAGATCCATGGAGTATACGCCATAGGAGTAAAATTCTGTGAGACCTGGTGGGGGGAAGCCCAAAAGTTTAGATTTCACTGGCCATTTGCATTCACTGGGGTGGCTACCCTAAAGTTACCATCTTTTCCCTTTTTGGATGTAAGAGTATTTTTGGAAGGAAAATGACCGCTCTCTTCACCATTCTTTCAGGAAAAAAAAGGATACAGTTGTCAGAACACAGGATCTGAAACCTGGAGATGCGGGTCACGTTGTGGTTCAGATGGGCAGTCAAGGCTGAAGGGAGCAGAACGGCCCCTCTGGAGTAGTGGCAGCCCATCTTCAGACAGAGGGCTCGAGGGCTCTGCCTACTCCGATTCTGGAACATCACGTAGGTGGCCTTCTGCCCCAGTCTGACTCTGCCGCAGAGTCCCTACTCTTTGCAGGTTCACAGCACTTAGAGAAATGGCAGTTTTCAGTCCCACCAAGGAAGGTAGGACAGCGGTCTGGGGTGGGGAAGCTACGAGGGTAGCCCCTACCCAGGTAGGAAGAAGCTCTAGTGCAGGGAGGCATGGCTGGCAGCGAAGGGAGGCATCTTCCCTGACCGTGACAGCCATGTTGACACCCAAGGCAGCCCCCTGTGGGGAGCAACCTGCAAATCAGGGGGCAGGCAGCTCTCCAACTCAGCAGTGATAAATAGCACTCCACCGTTCCCTCAACCCCCCAGGGGCATATCTCCCATCATCCCACTTACATCCCGAAACTTACCCTCCTTCTCAGTGTAGCCATTCATGATCCCTGAAGCCCCAGCTAAGTGCAGACAAAGCGAGGGGCACAGGTACGATAAAGTTACAATTTAGGAAAGGATTTGGTTGAGTAAACATGAGAGGAAACGGCACATCAAAATGGGGGGAGAGTGGGATGAATAAGGTAGAAATATTTAGGAACAATAATGGTAATATAGTCATGTTTGCATTTGTCAAATGTCTATTCTGGCCAAACACTGATGCATGGTGTCATTGAACTTGCCCCACAAGCTATGAGGTAGGAAGAGCTGTTTAGCCCCATTTTACAGATGAGCAAATAGAGGCCCAGAGAGGTCACATTGCTTTCTCTAGGTCACCCAGCTGGTAAACTGCAGAGCGGGGATATGAACCCAGTCTTACTACTAGAAAGCAAGTCTGGAGGGGGAGTATGGACACCGGGACGAGAAGCAGGCAACATTCATTACGAGGCCCCTTCAGTGGACAGGGCACCGGAGTGCACCCGCAGTGTCCCTGTTCTCTGCAGGAGCACAGCACTTAGTGAGAGAAATGACAGCAAAGGGTGGAGGTAGGGTTTCCATTCAGGAAGGTCTTGAACACACTAAAGACTTCGTGAAAGTTTGTGAGAAACAGAGTGACAGAGCAAGTGGGGCCCGCGCCTACCTGTAGGTGGCTGTCAAAGGGCCTCAGATCCAGAAAGGCCTTCCCATGTGGAATCTCCCCAACCTTGGCCATTTCCGTGAAGCCAAGGGCTCCACACACACCCTGTCCAACCATGAGCCCTCCACATCGAGGGTGTTCAACTGAAGGTCATGACGAAAACTTCTAGACACTGGGCAGAAATAC
Organism: Neophocaena asiaeorientalis asiaeorientalis; assembly: GCF_003031525.2. Taxonomy (NCBI): domain Eukaryota; kingdom Metazoa; phylum Chordata; class Mammalia; order Artiodactyla; family Phocoenidae; genus Neophocaena; species Neophocaena asiaeorientalis. The sequence goes on along the minus strand of NW_020173491.1, from coordinate 5,611,401 downwards.
CCTATAATAATCCCGTACACAACCAAATTGGTGAAGGGGGTGGAGGCCAGAGGGCCCATGGCAAACTCTTGGGCATTTCGGTGGAAAGAGGAAAACCCTAGTCTTTGTAGAACTCTACCCTTCCCCACCATAGCTAAATGACCTTGACCATTTCCCTGCCTGCCCTGCCCATCCCTTTCCACATCTGGAAATCTTGGAGCCTACTACATTTTTCACAGGGCTATGGCAAAAATTAAGAGTTCATGGAGCAAAGGGAACCTAGGACAGTGGCTGACACCTAGTAGGAGCTCAAGTTAGGCTAACCCCACTCTTCCCAAGTCTGTTCCAACTGGTAGGTATTATTGTTTTTATGATGATAAATTTTTAAACAAATTTTAATTTTAGATTTACAGAGTTCTTCTGAAGGTAGGACAGAGTTCCTATCTACTCCACACCCACTTTCCCCTATTATTACCATCTTATATTAGCATGTCCATTTGTCATAGTTAATGAACTGATACAGATACGTTATTATTAACTGAAGTTCATACTGTATTTAGATTTTCTCACTCTTTTCCTGGTGTCCTTTTTCTGTTCCAGGATCCCATCCAGGGCACCATATTACATTTTCTCATCATGTCTCCTTAGGCTCCTCTTGGCTATGACAGTTTGCTAGAATACCTGTTTTTGATGACCTTGACAGTTTTGAGCAGTACCGATCAGGTGTTTTTGCAGAAAGTCCCTCCACTGGGAATTGTCTGATGTTTTTCTCATGATTAGACCGAGGTCATGTGTTTGGGGTAAGAAGACCACAGAGGTAAAGAGCTGTTCTCGTCCCATCGTATCACGGGTTCAGCTACCAACACGGCATCACAGTTGATGTTGACCTCGCTCACTGGGCTTGAAGTGGCATTTGTCAGGTTTCTCCACCGTGAAGTCACGTGCTCCTTTTCCATCGTGTCTTCCCTGGAAGAAAGATACTTAAGGAGTGAGAGGTTATGCTTCGCCTCTTTGAGGACAGAATATCCACGTAAACCATTTTGAGTTCTTCTGCATGGAAGATTGGCTTGTTTTCCCCCATTTATTCACTTATTCACTCATTTATTTACATCAGCATGGACTCATGGATATTAATTTTATACCTCAGGTTATAATCCAATACTACTTGATTTTGTGGCTTAAATTCTTCTAGCTCTGGCCATTGGGAGTTCCTTCACTTGGATCATGTATCCTTTTGACAAAGTCCCATCATTATGGGTTTGGTTTTCTGGTTATGTTTTGTTTTTCAGCACTTTCTTACTTTCTGGCACTACAACATGCTCTAGGTTCACGTGGTATATTTCATGCCCTAGTCCTGGAGTCCCAGAATCAGCCATTTCTCCACACTCTGGTTCTTTTTATTGGAGGAGGATATTAAAAATCAAGATCTGGGCACCAGCTATGGACATTACAATTGAGATGTCATTACTTCTAAACCCTCTCAGCTGACAGAGCAAGGAGATAAATGTATGTATACTAACCCATGAATATACATATATATGTATTAAAACTTCTGCATCTAACTATATGTATCAATATTAAGCTAAACACGAGTTCATTCTGATGTGTCCAACTCTGACCCATCACACTATGGCTCACTCTAGCCTCTTCTAGATTCCTTATCTGTAACTCACTCCAACTGTGAAAAAGCAGGCTCCTGCCATCTTCCATCCATTAACTTCATTGTTCAGTTCTGGTGTACAGGTATAGTGATTTCAGAATTCTTAACTCATACCTTGGTGGGAGACAACTTTATCAGCTAGAGTGGAGTGATTATGTACACTTGCTTCACCGGCAGTCTTACAATTCCGCTCATTTCCAAAGTTACTTAGGTCAGCATCTTATTCCTCCACCCCCTTCAGTGAGATTGTTTCATACATTCATAATACAGATAGGGCTTCCCTGGTGGCACAGTGGTTGAGAGTCCGCCTGCCGATGCAGGGGTCCCGGGTTCGTGCCCCGGTCCGGGAAGATCCCACGTGCTGCGGAGCGGCTGGGCCCGTGAGCCATGGCCGCTGAGCCTGCGCATCCGGAGCCTGTGCTCCTCAACGGGAGAGGCCACAACAGTGAGAGGCCCACGTACCACAAAACAAACAAACAAAAAACATAATACAGATTGTAGTGTCATATTCTGCATTCTATCTTGGGATCCCTCAACCTCCTAAATTGTTTTTTAAAAAATATGTACATCAAGCTTTACTCTTTGTGCTGCAAAGTTCTATGGGTTTTGAGAGATGCATAATAGCCTCTCTTGACCATCACTATAGTGTTCAAAATAGTTTCATCGACCTAAAAAATCGACTGTGCTCCATGTATTCAGCCCTCCTCCACCCCACGTCCAATCCCTGGCAACCCTTCGTTTTTTTACTGTCTCTTTAGTTTTGCTTTTTCCAGAATGTCATATAATTGGAATCATACAGTATGCAGATTTTTCAGATTGGCTTCTTTCACTTAACAATACATTGAAGATTCATTCGTATCTTTTCATGTCTTGATTGCTCACTTCTTTTTATTGCTGAATAATAGCCCACTTACGGATGTACCACCGTTTGTTTGTCATATCTTGGTTGCCTCCAGGTTTTGGTGATTTTGAATAGAGTTGCGATAAACTTTCACATGCAGGTTTTTGTATCAGTTTTCAAATCAGTTGGGTGGACACCTAGAGTTTCAATTGCTGGACTGTATGGTTAGAGTACATTTAATTTTGTAAGAAACTACCAACCTGTCTTCCAAAGTGACTGTAGCACTTTGCATTCCCACCAGCAAGAGATGAGAGTTTCTGTTGCTTACGTCCGGCTGTAGGTATTGTCAGTTTTTTGAATTTTAGTTAATCTAATAGCTGTGTAGTGATACTTCACTGTTATTTTAGTTTGCAAACCCTTAATACCAAATAATGTTGAGTATCTTTTCATATGTTCACTTGCTATGCGTTTATCTTCTTTGGTGAGGTCGTCTGTTCAAATCTTTCGCTCCTGTTTAAACAGGGTGATTTGTGTTTGCTTACTATTGAATTTTCAGAGTTCTCTTCTCTTTTCTTTGTCATACACTCTGGGCCAGCTCCATCCTTGTTTCCCCTACTTCCCTGCATCTGTGTCACCCTGAGCACAGAACATATGGAATGTTCCATCTCCCCAACCTCTCACTCCCAACTCAGAGAAATAGGAAGGGGCGGCTCTCCAACTGTGACCAGCATATACTTAGCTGCCTCCCTCGGAGCCATGACTGAGTCTGAAAGAGCTCAGCCAGGCTGAGCCCAGACCCCTCTTGACGACCACGGGTCCCCCACTGAACTTTGTACGCACCTCATAAGATCATGTGCTAGGGGAAGCCCCCTCCCCCATCCCAGAACAGACTCAGCAACAACTTTGCAGCAACACAACCAAAGACTGTAACGTTTTAAGCTGCAAGGATCCTTAAAGAGCATTTAGTCCATTTTACAGACGAATAAACTAACACTCAGCCCGTCGATGGCAAGGATCCTTAAAGAGCGTTTAGTCCATTTTACAGACGAATAAACTAACACTCAGCCCGTCGATGGCAAGGATTTAGTCCATTTTACAGACGAATAAACTAGCACTCAGCCCGTCGATGGCAAGGATCCTTAAAGAGCGTTTAGTCCATTTTACAGACGAATAAACTAGCACTCAGCCCATCGATGGCACTCAGGTGCTCCACCAGGAAAGGGTAAACAGCGCTCTAGCACTCAGCCCGTCGATGGCAAGGATCCTTAAAGAGCGTTTAGTCCATTTTACAGACGAATAAACTAGCACTCAGCCCGTCGACGGCACTCAGGTGCTCCACCAGGAAAGGGTAAACAACGTTTGTTACATTTAGGCTTCAACACCAACTTTTAAATTCCTTGCCACTCAAAAGGCAACAACCTCAGCCTCACATGGTAACATGTTAGAAATACAGACTCTCAGGCCCCCCTCCAGACCAACAACCTGAATCAGAGCCTCCATTTTAATGGGATCCTCCAAGCTGAGTTGAACGTCCATGAACGTGTGAGAGCACTGTCTCCATTCAGTAATTCCTCCAAGCAGCACGTTGGGCTAAGCGTGAATTCGTCACAGAACAGAGAGCACCTGCTCTCAAGAGGTCAGCCTTGAGTGGACACTCACATCATCAGATGACTTCCCAGGTAATTGGCAGATTGACTGCGATCATGGCTTATACCGTAAAGAAACAGTGTATTTGAGAATCAGAGACCTGAAGGGTAGGTAGGATGGAGCTAGGTTAAAGACGGCATGGAAGATGAGTCCGTGTGCATGGTGGATCACAAGGAAAAGCAGGGAGCTGGCAGACAGTCCCAAGCCTGTGTGATCTAGGACTCCTGCAGAGCGTGTCAAGGGGTTGATATTCTGCAAAATGCTACCCTGCGAGTGATACGACCGACCCAAGACCCAAAAGGGTGGTGGAGCCCAAACCCAGCTCTCCTGCTTCCCCAAGCTAAGCCCTTTCCACCGCCAGGCCACCCTGTCCTGGTCCCTGGGAAGTCCCCCCAGGATGACACGGAGAACCAGGCCCTGGACATCAGGCTGGCTGCCAGCCAGGCTGGATACACATGCAAGTTATTTTCATGGGGCAGCAAATTCTGGAAAATATGTGGTTTAGGGGCAACATAATTATGATCCTCTAAAATTAGGTTCATAGTCTAAACAAGCCCCAGTCTTCCTCCTGCAAAAAAACAAACAATCGCAGGCAGGAAGCCTGCAGCGATGCAGGTCATGTTGGCCAACAGGCCTGCTGGTCTCCCTGCTGAGCTAAAAAGGCAAACAGCATGCAAAAATGTAAATATTATATTATTTTTCAAATACCGCCTATTCCATTCTCGCCCCAGCTGGCTCTGTCTGTCCACCTCGGCGCCCTCTGAATACCGCGCCCCTCTGCACTTTGGCCGTGAAATACATGGATGGATTTTTTCAGAAGGCATTATCTAAACTGCTGATGTAATAAGGCCCTGGTATATGAAATTCACTTAATAACTCACGCTTAGTTATTTATTGTGAACCTGGGTGCATTCTCCTTGATTCCACTTCCCAGCGAAATCTAAGTGCAGCTTTCATCATGAACGCCTGAATTTATGGCAAACAGACCAAGTGACATTAAGAAAGCCACACAATCCCTTCATTCAGCCTTTAATAAGGAAGCAAAGGAAAAATTATCCTAGCTGGTTTGCGGGTGACAGCACAAGAACTTTCTGGAGTCAGAAAAGTTAGCACCGTGCCTCCTTGTCAGCCCATTAAAAAGCAAAGCTGGCATGGCATATTAGAACCATGTGTGAGAAGGAATTTCTCCTCTGGTAAGACATTCCAAATACTGTCTCCGAGCCAAAGACTTTGGTGTTAGGCTAATTTAAGCAGCATGTTGAAATCAGCGCTCAGAACTTTGATCATACGGAGATCGTTTGTTACAAATTGAACTAACCCAGTCTCTATTTCTGGCGGATCAGAACTCTGGATTTGTTGAATTAAATGCTTCATTTAGTACCGTTTGCACATGAAAAGGAACCCTGCACTCAGGAATCTGATAGTGAATTTTTCACCTAACCAACAGGTCCACTTTTTTATTACTTTTAAACCTAATCCATACTCCATCCACACTGTTCCTAATAACCCCAGGGCTTTTTTTTTTTTTGGGCGGTGGCAGGGCAGCGGGGCTGCTGAGCCATCCTTGAATTATCAAACCATGTAATAAAGAACATATTGGAACCCGGTACCAAAATAAAAGCGAGAGGGATAAAAAGAGAAAAAAGCCAAATAAATTAGTCCTCAGTTGTTTTTTACTGTCCAAATAACCCGGTTTCCTTTCATGACAACTGTGGGCTAAAATAGCAAAATGATTTTGCAGACCTATGATTTTCGTCCTGTTGCCTGTCTGGTCCAGCCGAAGCTACGAGGGAGCGAGGTTAAAAGGGCACAAAATAGACCATTTCCACATATGGCTACACTTTCTGTTCAGTTTTGAAGTTATAATATCTTTAACTGTAGATAATGATATTATAAACTGTCATTTAGTGCATTTTAAGTATATTACATACATGAAACAAAGATCTAGAAGGAGCTGCAGCTGAAACCTTAACAAAAACATTGTGACTCAAATCTGCCTAACAGGAGACAGGTATTGGGTTTGCTAAGAACATCGTGGAGCAGATCATCACAAACACAGAAGACTGTGAACGGACTCCTGGGTGTAAACTGTGATCCCGGCCAAGACTGGGCAACGATGATTAAATAGGAATTAACTGTTAATTATAAACACTCAGGGGTCAACAAGGTACTTTGCGGTATGGTTTTGTTTTTACACCATTTGGTTCCTCCATAACTTCGTTTCCTAAAATTCACCTCCCGTGAGTGGAAGGTGGGGAGACCGAGTTAGAAAGCCATCTCTGCTTCTGCTGCTATTAAAGCAGCACTGACACCTCCTCAACCGGGGCCCAGGGGTGGAAACACCTATATTTAGGATGACGATCCTTTCCTAAGCCCGGTGTGTAGTTAATTCATAAATATCTTCTCCTATAGGCTTAAAAATCCTCTTGAATGAGGAGTGCCTTCATTTAAAAGGAAAATAATTAATTACAAAAAAAAAGTTACTGCTCTTCTGTGCCAGGAAAATCTATGGATGATTCCTCTGTTTCATTGGCATGAAGACGAGGTTGATTTCCCCCCTCCCCACCCCAATTCTTTGGAGAAAGAAAATGGTTACGAAACAGATAACGATAATAAATGTTTTATTGGTGAAAAAAGAAAGATCAAATCTTTAATGAAATCAGGATGGGCTTTAGAGATGAACTCCATCTGAACTCGCCAGGATTCATGGAACTTCAATTAAAACAATTTCAGAAAGGCAGCTGACAGCAAGGCGCTTGGAAGTGTAATTAAAATTGAGCAATATTTTAGCACCAGGCTTTCCAGCAGGATCCTGAGGATGTGTGGTGGCCCGGGGAGGGGAACCCTGGGGGTGAGGGGTTCTGTGAGGCGGGGTGAGGATTCCCAGCAACACAGGTAAGAAATCCCACAGAGGCTAGAATCCCAGGCAACAGCTCACAGTACATGATTTTTTAAAAATTTTATTTATTTAATTTATTTATTATTTTCGGCTGTATTGAGTCTTTGTTGCTGTGCGCGGGCTTTCTCTAGTTGCGGCGAGCGGGGGCTACTCTTCGTTGCGGTGCACGGGCTGCTCATTGCGGTGGCTTCTCTTGCTGCGGAGCACAGGCTCTAGGCGTGCGGGCTTCAGTAGTTGTGGCTCGCAGGCTCTAGAGCGCAGGCTCAGTAGTTGCGGCGCACGGGCTTAGCTGCTCCGCGGCATGTGGGATCTTCCCGGACCAGGGCTAGAATCCGTGTCCCCTGCATTGGCAGGCGGGTTCTTAACCCTGGCGCCACCGGGGAAGCCCCTACAATGCATCATTTTTTTTTTTTTTTTTTCAATGCATCATTTTTAATCTACTCTTTTCACCTCCATCCATGTGGTTGTAGAAAACTGGCTTCTTGGGCTGGAGGCTGACATTTTCAACCTGGAAACAGCCTTTGATGAAGTCACACACAGGGACTCCAGTTAGAAGATCATTAAGGTCCCATAATGTTGCAGTTAAAGCATGGACTCTAGATCCTGGGTTCAGATCTTGCTTTTCCATATACAGCTGTGTGACCTTAGACAAGTTACTAAACGTCTCTGAGCCTCATTTTCCCAGCTTTGAAGTGGGCTGGTGGTAGCACCCAGCTCTCGGAGCTGTTGAGAGGCTTCACAAGCTAGTCCATGTCAAGTGCTTAACGCAGTGCCTGGCACCTAGTTAGCACGCAATGACAGTGAGCAAATATTGGTATTTGTTAAAGCCGAAAATTAGGAAAGTGAACTCCAGAAGTTCAGCTTCTCCTTTTAAGAGGCAAAGTCTTCTACCAGATGTGGCACCAGCATGGTACGGACAAAATGAGTGTCTGCGTGGTGAAATGCAGGACCCCTGAGGAGCTTTGCACGAGGAAGGTCCTGGCTTTGGGAAGAAGAGATAGTGTTCACCTCTTACCGGGGGCAGCAGGGAGATGTGCGGCTGAGGCCTGGACCTCGGAGAGACTCTGGCTCAGCCTCACTTCCAGCAAGAGAAAAAGGAGGCAAGAGAAAAGGAAAGAGGAGCTGGAAGGAAGGTAGGAAAGCAGGAAGGGAGGGAGGGAGGAAGGGAGGGAAGAAGGAGCTTTGGTCCGTGACACTCTCTGGCCCCAGCTCTTCTCTGTTGCCTTAGGTGCTTGAGAGTTGCATCCCTACAGCAAACCTTCCTCTGGCTTGAGCTGGCGTGAATGGGTTTCTATTCCTTGGCCACCCAAAGAGCTCTCTCCATCACTCTGAACAGTCTCATTAAATGACAGGGAGGGGTTTTCCATGCATGGCCACGGTCACAGATACCCAGCTCCATGGGGCACGGTGGGAGCAGGGTTCGCACGTGGCACCCCCAGGGATTCCTGAGAATCACCTAGAACAGACCATCACTCAGTAACGCGCCAAACCCAACAGGCAGCACTTGGTCCAGGCACCGACTTACAATGGATCCAGACAGCAGCTCTGCAGGCAGGGCCCACCAGCCTCCCGGAGAGATCATCTCTCTGCCACTGAGTGCTGGGGCCTGACCCAGCAGTTGCCCTAAGGTTTCTAACCCCCCTGAGGTAAGATTTCCACATTGGCTTTTGGGAACCAGCTCATGATTTTAAGTGAAGTCAACTCTCTAATGGTATAGAGAATCCCAACGTGTGAGTAATAGAAAAAAAATTCATTGCATATCCTTTGGATCGCCTTCCGTGATTTTTTTTTTTATAGCTACAGCAGCAGAATTACCTTCCAAATTATACTGGGCCCAGGTTATTAAAATGGCTTTCAATTCCCTGAGTAGACACAGTGATAGACAGCCGGACAGGGTTGCTGAAGCACTGGGATGCTTTCCCCTCCTTTTTTAAACTTCTTGCAGATAAGTCACACGCAGATATCTGAGAATTGACTGTCTCACCTTCAATTAATCTATTTCCTCTGGTGTCTGTATTTACTCCTAGATGTCCCCCGGTTTCCAGTATAAACCAATACTCTTTTAATACTCCAAATCCATTAGACACTTTTCTTTTCCCTCCTGAACAAAGGAGAAATGTTTTTGTGCAACTTTATGGAAGCCATCAATCTCCCTGAGAGGCTTGCTACACTAACAGAATCCACATTATAACTTATGCAAAACAGAGGATGGAGACGTGGGGAGAAATGCCGCTTTCTCTGAGCAGTAGCAGTGCATTAAAGAAAACATGCATTTCTGCTGAAATTCATATTGGTAAATGGATTTCCCATCTGAAACATTGTTTTTCACTAAGAGAAGCTTTTAATCCCCTTAAGTTCCTTTCTAATCTGCCTTGGAAGTGCTTGTCTCAGGAATATAACAGTGACGATATAACAGATTTAATTTATTAGAACGAGACAGCAACCAGCCAGCAGAGTGCACGCCCGCCGCCGGCTGAGTGGGGCCGTTATTCCGGGATGGAGAAAAATTGTCCCATCTCCCCTGAATCCAGCCCCACTGCACGGCTATGCCCAAGTTCAGATCTCAGCTCCCCGGGCTCTCTCTGGAGCCAACACCCCATCTTCACAGGGTAAAGCCCTTTATTCTCTAAAGGCCAGAGGAAGGTTGAGGAAGGCAAACCCCTGCCTGCTTCCCCTGCCCCATCCGCTGGAGAGTAGTGGCTGAATGGGAGCAGAGACCAGCCAGCCAGTAGGGGCCAATGCCCAGAAGCTCAGGCAAGGGTCTCAGTGAGACAGGCACGTCCTACTGCCTAATCTGATGGGCCACCTCGGGTAGCTAACAGCCCCAAGGAGCCAAAAGTCAGAAGGACAGGAGATACGAAGGCCACCGTTCCTATATCCCATCCCATTCCCAACCAAGACAGAGGAGAAAACCATACAAAAGCCAAGGATCCCTACTCAATCCCAGTTCTGCTTGTTCTGGGATGGGCAGCAGGGAATCCATTCTGATGGCTCAGCCTGCTGCATTCTCTACGCCGGCCAGTTGAACTGACACAGCTAGAGACACGGGATGGCTGAGCCCACCTGGCTGGGCCGTGTCCAGACCAGTATGGTGGCCCCAGGTACACCCACACAAAACTCCGTTTCCTCTTCCTTTGAACAGAAAGCAGTTTATTTACTCACTCAAGCCACGCTTATGAATGCTCTCAGGAGCCAACCTTTGACACAGAGGTAACACTCTTTGAGCCCCACGAGAGTGTGTATGAATTCAGCACAGGGTATCAGTGGCATTTTCTAAGTGGGTGCCTCTGCTGTCACACACAGTATGACACCACAGTGGTCAAGAGCATGGCCTCTGGAACCAGAGAGTCCTAGGTTCAAGTCTCTGCTCCAGCTCTTACATGGTGGGAGACCTTCCTTAAGTAATTCAACCTTGCTGGGCCTCTGTTTTCTCATCTGTAGAATGGGATCATGACCATCTACCTCCAGTGAGGAATAAATGACCTCATGTTGTAAAATGCTTACCAGATGCCTGCACCGATTAAGTGCTGATTAATTACAACCGTTATGATGTATGTAGGTTTACTTGCCAACACATTCACCCCTTCTGTTCGTTCATCAATTCCCCCAAACATATATTGAGCATTTAGGATGTGCCAGGCTCTGCTAGACACTCTGTATTTGGGATGAGGGAGATAGCAGGGGAGGGAGAGATACTTAATAAAAATAATCCTTGATGGAAGCGCAATTTTGCACTCCTTCTTTTTCATTTAAATTTCACACGCACACACACACCTACAGTAGATAGTCAAGGCAGATATAATCGCTTCCATTATACAGATGAGCAGACAGATCCAGTGAGGTTAGGGGACTTTGTCAAAACGGCAAAGCTGAAAAGAGCCAGGACGGCGGGGTGCGCGTGGGGAGGTCTCAGACAAGTCTCCTCCCGTACTTTTCCTTGAATAGGATTTTCCAGAAAATAGGATCCTGAATCTCGTCAATGCAGAATGGAGTAACACAAAACCACACGCCCAGGACCCCTGTGGATTTGGGACATACCCCATCCCGTGGCGAGTGTGTGCTTAGGTAGGAAACCATATCCCACGCTCAGTGGGGGCCAGGGTCTGCTGTCTTTAGACGATAAGAAGGAGGCCAGGAAAGGGAAGAAACTGGGGGGAACTTGACGCTTATTAAAAGCACTTGCTCACAAGCTGCGTTCAGTTCCACATGGTGCCCAAAGCCGGGAACCCGGCCTCAGCAGGGGTCAATGTCCCGTCCTGACAGGCGTGAGCTGGGGAGTCTGGGCTGAAGATGGATGGGGGCGCGAAACACGCCTGTGACAGCGGTAATCCACACGACCCAGGAACGCAGGCTGGTATTTTGGCCACTTCTCCACACTTTTTATGGGCCTAGAAGTGGGAGGAGGGAATTTTCATCATCTCAGACATAAATAACTCCATGAACAGTGTCGAGATCGGACACCTCAAAATTAACCACCCTGTACAACACAAAGCCTCTGGATTTACTTCTCAGCTGCAGAGCTGCCTGAAGTTAGGCAAGGCTCCAAGGCATTAAAACAAGCCTGGCACTTGCATCCCTGCTCCCGGGAGAAGCCCCTGCTCTGCACGGTGGGATGCTTGCTTCATGCTTGCTTCTTGATCGCAGATTCTTGTATCCCTCCCTCTCCCCTCACCCTGGGCTGAAGACCCTGCCTCCTTCTTTATGGAGGAAATGGAAGCAACCAGATTCATGCTCTCTCATCTCCCACCACCCACAATCCACAAACTTGCCTATGTTTGAAACCCATTCTCTGTCTCATTTCAAGATAGAGTGGAAGACATGTCTTTCCTCCCACCGGGGGCCACTTCCACTCGTGTCCAGAATCCCTCCCCTTCTAAGAGTCTGCCCTTCCAGCTACACATACTCACACACATCAACAACCCCTCTCTCCTGGATCACTCCCACCTGCAATGACACTTCCTCAATATCCCCCATCCCAAAAAAACAAACCAAACCAAACCAACCCAAAAGATCTACCTTGATCTCTCATCTCTACCCAACCATGTCCTGTTCCCCTAATTCCCATCTCGGCAAAATATCTTGCAAGTGTTACCTCCAAGCCCCGACTCCACCACTTCAATCAAGTCCAAGTTGACTTTGCCATCACTCCACCGAGCCTGACCTCAAGTTTATCAGTAACCGCATGTTATCAAATGAAACGAGTAATTAGCTTCTTCTCTTCCTTGGCTTCATGGTTGACCCCTTGGTCCCTCCTGAACCATCTCTCCTCTTGGCAGCTTCTGCTTCCCATCTGCTCCCCTCCCTCCCAGCTGCTGCTCAATCTTATGTTGACCCAGCTTTTGCACCCAACGAGTGCCCCTAGGTTGAGTCCTCAGATCTCTTCTCGATGTTTTGTTCATTCCCTCTTTAGGTGAGCTCATTCATTCCACGGTTTTAAGTACTATAGTACTATCTATGTATTACTGACTTTCAAAATGTTAGCTCCAGTCCAGAAAGTCTGCCTGAGCTCGAAAATGTATATCTGGATGCCTTCCTGCCGTCTCCACTTAGACATCAGTGTAAGCTCTCAACATGACATTCCTTGACTAGGCATTTAAAAGAACCAGAAAGACAACAGGCCTTTTAGACCTACGAAGACGTTCAAACTCATGTAGAGTTAATAAAATGCAAATTAAAACAAACTGAGATATTTTTCACCGATCGGTTTGGCAAAGAGAGATCAAAATATTTTAAAACACACTGTCAATGAGGATTCGAGGAAAGAGGTACCTTTGTAAGTTGGCAGGTAATATAAATGGGGTTGAGTCCTCTGCAGAGCAAATTGTCCATATCCATCCAAATGAAAAATACACATCCTCTTTGACCCAGCGATTCTACTTCTAGAAATTTATCCAACAGATATAGTAAATATACTTAATAAGCTTATTTCTATTAATATTTATCCAATAGGTAGAGTCACATTTGCAAATGAAAACCAGCTAATATTAGCAATAAGAGAGTGGCTGCATAAGTGAAACTAAGTTCCACAGTGGAATACCACTTAACTGTTGTAAGAGGGAAAGAAATCTGTATAAGCTAGTAGAGAAAATCTCCAAGGTATAATTTTAAATTAAAAAAAATAAGGTGTGGAATGTTGGGTATAATATGCTATTATCGGTATTTTAAAAGCGTGATGGAGACCGTGATACCATAAGAGCTTACAGAAATACAAAGTATTCATGGAAGGAGACACACAAGAGTTGAAACAGGATTGCCTTTGGGGCAGTTGAACCAGGAGATTAGTTTCTGAGGAATTAGGATGCTCTCTTTTATACCTTCTGTACTGTTTGAATCCTTTTTTGCCTTGTTCAATTCTTTTATTTTCAATTTAAAAATAAAGTTATTATTTTCATAGCCTGGCTCCCTCTCTACTTTCAGCTCTCATATGAAATGCTACCTTCCCAGCAAAGTCTTCTGGATCACCCCATCTATGTCAGTCTCTCCTATTTTTTTAATCCGTCACCAAAAGCAGCTCCACTTTTAACTATTTTAAATATTGGGGTAATAGGAAGGTTTAACTCAAAAATAACCTCTGCTGTCCTTGTCAGAGAGATTCCCCTGTGCGTGCCATCTGAAATAATACCTACAGCACTATCCCTCTCTAATTCTTTATCTTGCTTCTTTTCTTTTCAAGGCACTTATCACCATCTGAAACATTATGACATATTTTTCTTTGTTTATTGTTGGCTTCCCCTCATTAGAATGTAAGCTCCAGAAGAACAGGAATCTTGCCCTTCTTCGTTCATGGCTCTATCCTCTGCGGCTAGAACAACGCTTGGCATATCCCGTATGTTCAATATTTGTTGAATTAACGAACGGTTCTACTGCCAAGAACAAAACAAATAAATAAAAAGATGTTTAAAGGTCATCGATCTAGAAAAGAAAACATCTAAGGCCATGAGTTTAGTGCTGGGTCTCACATCCAGTCAGGTCATCACCAGCGCCGGCTTCCCATTTGTATTGACATTGATTTGCAAAGCAAAGGCCCTGGGGAAGCATCATATAGCACCAAGCGGTAGAGAGAAAACGAAGTCAGGAATGGGTAGCTCTCCAGGAAAACCCCAGAAGTGTGGAGCAGGGAGACAAACGAAGATATAGAAAGCGGGAGTAAGAGAGGGTCTCTAGCAAATCCCCAAGAGGAAGCTCCTTTCCTAGTCAGGGAGAGTCAGGGCACGAGGAAGAATAGAAACGAGACATGCAAGAGAATCCTTGGGTCCTTCTGTCACCCTGATTGACCATGATTCCAGCTCCTCATGGGTTGTACACAGGTGTCAGAGCAGACAACTGTCAAGGAAGGGAAGGAGTGCCTGAGTCATTACATTACTTAACCCCCCAGGGCTAAAGGCAGGAGAGCCATGAGTCAGCAAGTCCCTGGGACTCAGCGAGTTAAGTGGATAAGCTTGGGTAGCAGGCAGCCAGCCAAGGAGCCCGGGGAGTGTGTGCCAGGGATCTCCCCCCACAGCCCAGCCTGCCCCTGGCGGCCAGCTTCTATGGAAGAAGCAGCCCTCTGACCCTCTTTGCTGGGGATGACTTTTGGGGGTAACGCAACGGCCAAAGCTTCTCACCGACTTCAGAACACTGTGTTCTCAGCCCTGGTGCGCTAGCGCCTGCATCGATTCTGCTGGGGCCTCCAGGAACCTCAGGAAACCTCATGTTTTCTAAATTGTACTTTTATGCTCAGCAAGCCCTCAGGCTACCTGGTTAAAAGTTGACATTAAAAAATCCTTCATAATTGGTTCGTTTGAATGGTGCCCTCTGCAGAGTCACCAAGGCAGGCCGTGTTCATTAGCAGCCGTTCATGTAAAATCCAGGCAGTGAAACATCAATCGTGCTGGGGCTTCAAAAACCGTCTCCAGGCTTCCTCAAGTCCAACCAAACGCCAACACGAATAAATCAAGGGCGAGATGAACTTCAGGCGGCATCTTCTAAGCTAAGGTTTCTCCACCTTGGCACCATCTGAGGCCAGGTAATTCTTTCTTATGGGGGCTGTCCTGTGTTTTGTAGGATGTTTAGAAGTATCCCTGGTACCCACTATATGCCAGTAGCATTGCCCTGTTTGTGACAACTCCAAATGTCCCCAGATGTTGCCAAATGTTCCCTGGGGGGCAAAATAGCCCGAGGTTGAGAAACACTCTTTTAAGCTTCTATCCATCTGGACAGCTGAAATTTTGGAGGAAAAGTCACCAATTCCAAAGAGACATTTCTTGAAGGTCTACTATATGCTAGGTGCCGTGCTAGGCACTGGATATGGTCAGAAAATAAGGGGTGTACACGGCCCCAAGCATGTCTCCTGAAAGAAGGGGGAACCAAACCCTTAGTTCTTTCTCAATGACCAAGTTTCAAGGGCCAGGGTTTCCAATAGGAGGCGAGGGCCGGGTGAGGTCAGGCTGTTTCGTTAGGAGAGGATGGGTGGGTGAGCACTTGAGAAACTCCTCCAGAAGGAAGCCTCAGAAATGCTTGGTTTTAGCTCCTCATGTAAATGGATGTCGCCAGCCTTGAAAAGAGCAAAATGGGTGTACACAGTGAATCATCGGAGTTAATTACAGAGATCGCTGCGGAGCTGTGCAAAGCCCGCTGAGCTTAGCTTGCAACACCAGGTACAAGAACAGCCAACAATGATGATGATGTTCACGTTAATAACTGGCACTGACACAGCCACAAAGCACTCCCTGCTCCGGACCTGTGCCAGGAAAAATAGAGAAGCAGTCAAAAAAAAACATAGTAGCATCGATCCCACCCTCTGGTGAAAGGCAGCCACCATTTTCCCCACTGTGGTCTTGGAGACTGACTGAAGGGCCCAGTGGGGCGTTGCTGCTGGGTAGACGGATTGTGGTGGAGGCTGGCGCGTGGGGAGGGGGAAGCCCAGGCAGATGGGGAGGGGAAATTGGTGCACTGAGATCAAGGGACAGACAGACGCTCGGACAGATGTCATTTCATTGCATTAAAGGTTCATTCAAGTGACAGCAAAACGTCCCCAAGAACTTGGCACTGACGAAGGCCAGGTCCCCCAGAGTTAAATAGTGCAATCTATAGGCTGGGGGTAAGTAAGGGTCTCTTTGCAAACAGCTAAGGACTGTCAATGCGTCACGGGGCAGGAGAATTTGGGAACATCCAATGTTCTCATCAAGGCTGTTATCCTACTTGCAAGTTAACAAGTTAGCTTGCCAATTTCACGGATGCTGGCAGAAGGCACAAGACATCTGGATCAGAGACAAAGAACGTTATCACTTATGGCATAGCCAGCAGCATATTTACAAAAATTCCCTTTGTCCCCAATCCCACGCGGGTGACACAGATTAGCCAACTAGACACCTGTCCAGGCAGGGGGTTGCACTGTAGGAAAGGAATCCCACACCTAGGAAAGTGGAATTTTTTCTAATGGGCAGTAAGCATGGCTGCCCTTTGTTTTGGGGGTGACTCTAAATCCATCTTCCAAAACTCCTCTCCAAGATGGATGTGCAGAAATGTGAGAGACCCCTGGAGAATAATCTCCCAACAGGAATGACCAAAATCTGGGTCACCTTGGCTTAGATGACAAAAAAAGAAAGACCTAGGCAGTCACAAGTCAAGGAGTATAAGGGAGAGGACACCATGGCCTGGCAGACTTAACACTGTGTTTCCCTGTGGAAGGCTCTACCTGGAGAGGTAAAAGATCTCAGATTAGCTATAACATGATTTTAAGCCCCTCTCTTCCCACTCTATAGTCCCCGAAGCCACCTTCCCATTAGAATATGGATTCCCGTGAGTACTTATCTAGCAAGCGGTTCACAGCTTTGCCCATGTGACCACACCATGCTTTTGGTTAGCCGTATTTCTGATGGTCATTTAGTCTGTACGCTTCCTGGCGTGTACATCAGACTCCGCGCTGGTTAATGTGAGTCTGTTTTACCCTGAGCTCCTAATCCTGAAAGGTTGAGAACAGGAGCCCTGAATTTAACGTGGCAATTTCAATCATAACACTTAGTTCTAGCACTTATTCTATGTCCCAAGCTCTTCATATTCATAATCGAATTGAATCCTCCAACCAGACATATACTTGGTAGGCAAATCGCTGAGTCCCATTTTATACATGAAGAAAGTAAAACACAGAGAGAGGAAATTATGCAACTAGAGGCTCACAGGTGGCCATGGCGGAGCTAGCACTTGAACTTGGTCTGGCTGAGGCCAAAGTCATCTAACCACAGCTCAGAAGGACTCAGGAGGCTGTGTGTGGCCAGCCAGTCTTCCCTCTGACTCCCTCTGTCACGCCTTCTTTATCTGTCCTGCCAGCGAGCCAGGAGATATGCCCTGAGCACACCTAGGGTGGCCTCAGCCCTGTGCCCTTCAGCACCCTCAGCCCCCTGAGCCAGGCTCACCTGGACATGTAGGCACCTCCTGTACCTGGAGTCCTTTCCCCTCATCTACACGCCATCTAAATCTTTCCAGAAGGTTCTCAAAAAGCTTTGAGTTCCGTTCCAGTTACTATTATTACATAACACATTCCCCCCAAACCCAGAATCTTGAAACAACCATTTCACTTTGCTCATTGGCTCTAGAGTGGGCGGCAACCAATGAAGCCATCACTCAGGGTCACTGTCAGAGATACTTCTTTTCTGGAGCATCTGCACCTCCAAGGAGACCTCTACCCCTTGATTCAAACTATCTGATTCAATGCCCTTGGGATTTCTCTTTGGGCCCCTATTACTAGCTTGAATAGGTAGTAACCAAATTCTTGACGGACAAAGGAACCCCTCTTACTGAGTCTGGTATGTGAACCAACGCCTTATCTGCCCTTTGGTGACAGATGATGTACTCGGGATCTACAGAGGGAGCAATCTCTTTTACTTATTTTAAATACACACCCTTCCACCCAATACACCCCGAATACGTCACACATTTAAATCATCCCTCTGCACAGGCTTTAAGCTGCAAGCCAGTAGTATATGGCTGAGATCAGGAGTTGGGAGCCGGATGGCTCAAATGGAGCTCTTGGCTATCTCCCAGCTGCGTGACCTTACTTAACTATTCCAGCCCTCAAAGTTCTCATGGGGATGGTTAAAGTCTCTACATGACAGAGGCATTGTGAAGGTTAAGTGGAGTGGCACAAGTAAAGAGTTTAGAAAAGTACCTGGTATATAGTAAGCACTCCACTGAACTATGCTTTATGCATTCAAAGTGATATTCCTTAAAATGAAACATCGTCAATGAAATCAACTATCCTTGAGTAGTCAAACTATCGAATAGCATTACACAACTCAAACGCTTGCTTTCGAAGATTTTGTTTGCAACTCTCAAGCCTGCTAATGGCCTCCTAAAACCATCACCTGGTGACAGCGTACAGAGTGTTCAGTCAGAGACCCAAAAGCCCTGCAGGGAGTCTTCAAGTGTTGTTCACTATATAGGGGAGCCACAAGCACACATATCTGAATTCTTCAGTGTGAGCTCAGCCAAAATAATTTTATTTTCAAACATTTGGCATTCTGTAAAATCATATTTTGCCTACATGCTCTTCATGTACTATACGTCACCGTACACATGTGAGAGCTATACTCACAGCTGACTGCCCAGGATAACTTAAAAGGATTTTTCAATGGTCATTTTATTTTATTTATTTATTTATTTTGCGGTACGCTGGCCTCTCACTCTTGCGGCCTCTCCCGTTGCGGAGCACAGGATCCGGACGCGCAGGCTCAGCGGCCATGGCTCGCGGGCCCAGCCGCTCCACGGCATATGGGATCTTCCCAGACCGGGGCACGAACCCGTGTCCCCTGCATCGGCAGGCGGACTCTCAACCGCTGCGCCACCAGGGAAGCCCTCAATGGTCATTTTAAATGGACACAATTCGTGCCTTATGTGCTGGCTTTCAGAAACTAATCCTCATTTAGGATGAAACCCAGTGTCTCATTTTATCTTCCCAACAGCCCTAGTGTGTGGGCATCGTTGTCCCAGTTCATGGTCAAGGGCATTTTACCTCAAGGAGATAAACTATCTAATTCAATGCCGTGCGGCTAGTAAGTTGCAGAAGTGAGATTCGAGCCCCTCTCTCTATTGGTTACACCTCCCTGAATCTCACAGCCACAGGTCACTGCTCTGTGGCCCCTTCAAGGCCATGGATTAGTCTCACCTGCATGAAGACTTAGAAGCACCCAACAGCCCTTTTAACATATTATTAACTCTATTTTTTAGAAATGAGAAATCAAGATCCATGAAGTTCAGCAACGTAGCCATGGTCAGAACTGCTCCTTCAACACTGTTAACTCTCTGTCTTTATATTCTCGTTTCCAAGGCATCTAGGACTCTGTCTCAGCCTACTTCTCAAGGCTGTATTCTGTTGTCTCCTTGGTTGCCTCCTGATCCGCACGCTTCCATATCCGTATATGTGGGAGCACTGAGGGTCATTAATGCAAACACCTACAGACCCCAAGCAGGTAATATCAGTGGGCCCAGGGGGTTGGGTGGGAGGCATTAGGGAATGGTGGAAACTGCGGCAAACTGAGAGCAAGGCACCTGCTCTCAGAAGCTGCCACTTCTCAGCTCCTACCTAGAGTGTGGCGCTAACATGGCAGATCTTCTAACCTTTTGTGAGACTCCAGAAACCCACCATTTTGTGTGATATCTTCCTATTTTAACCTAGTGGCGACTAATTCGTGTTAGTTCACCAGCTCTATGAGAACAGCTTCCCACTCTATTTTCCAGTATCATTGACTTCTAGTTACATGTCTCTATTCAAGGGTGAGCTGAGAACCTAAACATGGACAGACCGCCAGTTCCTTAAATGCCACAGTTGTTTTCAAAGAGGGAAGGGGCTTGCCCTTTTCATTCCTAACCCATGACTTTCCCACACACTCCTCTTTCTGCCATCATCCAACGGACTCAGACCCTACGCCACAACTGTGTGAACCGTGCATCAGAATTGCCTGAGGCCTGTTTTAGAAATGAAGATGATCACACCCCATTTCAGACCTACTGAAAAAGACGTTTCAAGAGTGGAACTCAGGAATCTCCCCAAAGCCACTCGATCTGTCCCCTACCACCCCATATGCCAGGCTCACATCCCCCCCGACACAGAATGGATTTTAAATATTCTCTTTGTTAATTCAAATGCCAGTGGTCCTTTCCTGTCCAATCTAGCCCTCACACCGTTGTCTGTTTAGCATCCCTGAAACACAGCTTTGCAGGCTGCACGCCTGCTTTAAACGTTCACGGCTCTCCATTGCGCAAAGAAAGCGTGTAAAGCCCGACATTCAACCCACAGCTTCCTCCCAAACTTCCCTTGTGCTGCTGTACATAGTCCTGATCTCTCTGAGAACCCTGGATTGCCCCTGCCTCTTACATGCAACTACCAAATGCTACCATGAATTGATATGAATATTTACCATGAGCCCTGTCTCTTCTTTCACTCATTCACTCACTCACACATTTGTTGGTTCAGTTCCCTCATTTGTTCTTTACTGAGCATCCCCTTTGTGCTAAGCAACCCACGCTGGATTACAAGCTCCTTGGAAGTGACAAGCTTGGTGTTGATAGGAGTATAGCACCCTCCCTGAACCAAGAGCTCTATGTACAGAGTCATATGTGAGCTGATATGTTAAGGGGGGGGGGGGGAAATGGTTTACCAGGTAGAGAGAAAGGGCTAAGCAATGAAGTGGAAGTAGGGTATATCAAAGGCAAATTCTAGGGCTGGATGAAGGGACATTGACCAGGGAAGAGCAAAGAAGGGTAGGTTGAGGCCACTTTCAGGGTGGGTTACATATTTTAGTTAGGACTCTGGGCTGAAAGAAACCCACAGATTCACCTCGAGATGACATAAGTTCAAAAGAGAATTTATTTTTTTGTGTAAATATAAAGTCTTCAGGTGTGGCTGGATCTAGAAGCTAAATGATGTCATCAGGCCTCAACCTTACCCTTTCTCCCTCTCAGCCCTGCTTTCTTCCATCTTCACACATCTCAAGCAGTCTTTTCCCTCATGATGACAAGTTGGCCTATGGCACTCCAAGCTGTCAGGCTCTCCTCCCGTATCCCCTATGGAGTGAGTACATCTCTTTCCTCTAGTTATTCCCATGGAGAGTTCTGGGACTGAATCTCTTTGGATTACCATTGGGTCATGTGACCATCTCTAAACAGTTACTGTAGGCAATGGATTAAATATTCTGATTTGCCAGACCTCAGTCACATGCCCACCCCTTAACCAATCACTGGGCTGGACAGGGGCTACCCCTGAACCAATCACTATGGGTAGCAACCTTGATTGGTTAGCCCTGGGTCACGTGGCCAGACCAGGAAGTAAGAAGTGTGGAGTCAGTCCCTTGGACCCACATGGACTGTGTGTGGAAGAGGGAAAGGCAGATCTCTCCAAAAGACTGCACATAAACCCTTATGTGATAGGCAGGCATGGAAAGAAGATTCTGGAGCACTCGCTAACATGCTGAGGGCAGTAATCTCAGACAGCCAGCCTGTGCTTCTATGCTATCTAAAGAGAGGAAGCCCCTTCTGCCCCACCTGGAGCGTGTGATTCCCACCACAGCAAGCCGCTGCGAGCTTTGGCCCACTCCCCTTACCCTAGCAAAGGGGCCCCCAGCTCCTCCGTATGCCACTGGAGGTCTGAGGGCTGCAACTGCTAGAGCCACCCCAGGGCCCTGACACCCCTGGTAGAATGCCCGCCCAAGGCCCGGGAGCACGCACTCGCCCTCTCCAGCAGGAGAGGCAGGCAGGGCTGACCACAGAGCTCCCTCCCCTTCAGCCTCGCTGCCTCTCCAGCACAGCCTAATCTCTGCAACAGGTGGGAGGCCTGGACCCTGGCTCTCAGCTTTCACGGTCAGGAGCACAGCAAGGGGAAACTCATTACATGGGTTTAACGGGGTTTAAAAGGCGTTAAAGAGTCCTGTGGGCCAAATTAAGGGGCCTCGACTTACAAGCTGAGTTATGAAGAGATCTAAGGCATGTTTAGGCCGAGAGCAGGGGCCCCAAACTTGGTCTAGCACAGTTGCGGTGGGAAAATGTGCCCTCCAGGGAGTTAGCAAACAGAAAGGAAATAACAGGTGTTGGAGGCTGGGAGGCTGGCCTGGGGGTCTGGAGGATGGAGAACACGAGGCGCAGGGCTTTCCCTTTCTTCTCCATAAATGGTATGAAAAACCAGGCACTGGCCATCAAGGGACAGCTGGTTAAATAAATTAAGATACATTTAAAGTCTATCTTCGGGCTTCCCTGGTGGCACAGTGGTTGAGAGTCCGCCTGCCGATGCAGGGGACGCGGGTTCATGCCCCGGTCCGGGAAGATCCCAAATGCCACGGAGCGGCTGGGCCCGTGATCCATGGCCGTTGATTCTGCGCGTCCGGAGCCTGTGCTCCGCAACAGGAGAGGCCACGACAGTGAGAGGCCCGCGTACCGCAAAAAAAAATAATAATAATAAAAATAAAGTCTATCTTCAAGCTGGGATACTACATGACCGTTAAAAAGAATGAGATATGTCTGTAAGAACAGGCACAGAATGGTTTCCAAAAAATATTGTTAGGTTAAAAAAATAAAAACAAACAAAATGTAGAACAGTGTATCTAATAGGCTATCATTGTTTAGACACACCATTTAGGTTGAACCATATGACATTTTCACTTTTGTAAAAAATA
This sequence comes from Neophocaena asiaeorientalis asiaeorientalis, assembly GCF_003031525.2. Lineage (NCBI taxonomy): Eukaryota > Metazoa > Chordata > Mammalia > Artiodactyla > Phocoenidae > Neophocaena > Neophocaena asiaeorientalis. The sequence goes on along the minus strand of NW_020173491.1, from coordinate 5,588,734 downwards.
CTCGTGTATATCTATCATATATATGTATATATAACTTCCATCCTGGTATATAAGGAGAATATTTTTGGCAGTTTACACAAGACACTGATAACATGGATTCCCCGGGAGACACCATACGGAACTAGGGGTCAAGAATGGGACAGAGAATTACTTTTCAGTTCATGAACTTTTCTAGCACCAGAATCTTTTAAGTCCTATGCCTAATTTATATGTGGGGAGAAAAATGTTCTTAGAAATCTACTGAATGCTTCTACGGTGCAAAGTATATGTACCCTGTTATCCTGCACAGGCCTAAGAACACTCCTGCGAGGTAAGTACCACCAACAAGCCCATTTTACAGATGAGGAAACTGAGGCAGAACATGGAGACTTTCTGAAGTGGCTCAGTGGGATGCATAGTTGGTGAGTCTGACTCCAAAGGCCAACTCCTTGACCATGAGGAATGCCATGTTTCCTCCCACGTGGCTGACCAACTCAGGTCAGAATCTCCTGGGTTCTGCCCCAGTTCCTCTCCCAAAACAGCCTCTGTGATCCCAACAATGAGCAAAGTGTTCCTCTCTCTTGCTCAGTACTCGCTGTGCCCTTGGAAGGAGTGTCCGATCAAGGGCCAAGGTCCCCCTCTGAAGGAGGCTCATCGGAGGACAGGGCATCACAGATCTGCCCAGAAGGCCATGATGCTGACTTGTGGCCCCCTGAGACAGCAAAGGCTCCGGTGAGTCCCCCGGGTGACTGCTCTCCTCACAGGCCGCACACCAAAGAATCTTCAACCACTGCCTTCTACCCCTTCTGTGGGGAAACTAACAAAAAGTGATGTTGACCTCAAGGGGTGGGGTCCACTCAGCCCCACCGGCTTCCAGTATAAGTACAGGAAGAATAATGCTGTGGGCAGGCACTGTCCCAAGTGTTCCACAAGTACTGTCTCATTTCAGCCTCACAATGGGCCCATGATGTAGATACTATGCAATCCCAATTCACACATAAAGAAAAGGGCACAGAGAGGCTGAATAACTTGCCCGTGGAGGCAGAGCTGTACTTTAAGCCCACGTTCTTTCACACTGCCTGGTACTGTCTGCTTAGACCATTACTTCGGAAGGGGCCACATCTCACCACACCACGACAGCTTGATTAGGGACCGAGATGCAGGTTCCGGAATCAGTCTCCAGCTCTTATCTGTAAAACGGGAGTAATAACAAGGAGAAGTAGACCCAAGAGTCAAACCTTGATCTGCTGGTTCCAGAAGCCATGACGCTTCCAGCACTTTAAGCTCCTCTCTAGGAAGGAAGTGGCTGGTGGGGAGGGTGGCTGAGGAAACTTCCAGTGGTTGCTTGTCTGTGTTTCCCTTTGGGGTTTAAGGAAGTTTTTTTTTTTTTAAATGGTCCTCTGTACATTTTTAAAAATTATATATGTATGTATTTATTTATTTATTTTGGCTGTGCCGGGTCTTAGTTGTGGCACGCAGGATCTTTAGTTGCAGCATGCGGACTTCTTAGTTGCGGCATGCAAACTCTCAGTTGCACCCTGCATGCAGGCTCTAGTTCCCCCACTAGGGATAGAACCCAGGCTCCCTCTGCATTGGGAGCGTGGAGTCTTACCCACTGGACCACCAGAGGAGTCCCTAGGGAAGTTTAGAAGAACATTCCCAAAGGTTTAAAGCTGAAAGGCAGGTCCGAGGGATCTGTGTAGTCTCTACTCTTAACTCAAGGACCCGTCTCCATTGTTACTGGAGCCCAGGGCAGGCAGGAGCAGCTGCCTGAAGCTCTGAAAAAAAAAAACAAACAGCAATGCTCTTGAACTTTGATAAACCCATCTACTCGCTCTTCTCAGGGTCCTTGGATGGAGCAGGTGTCCATGCACTAGCCTGTTAGGTAAATTCTTTCCAGAAAGAGCACCTATGGGGTTACCTAAGAGGTAGAATAAACGCATATTCAGGGCACCAGTAAAGCAAGGCACTAACTACCCCTCCCCCCAAAATTTAGTCTTTGCTATTTGATTCTTTTAATGAAAGTAGCTATCGTGTGGACTTTCGTTGGACACGTAGGATACTACTCTTATCAGTATAGGACCTCAGGATCAGTTAGGGTCATATTAGCTGCTGTAACAAGTAAATCCCCAAAATGTATGATGGTCCAAACACAACAGAAAATTATTTCTCACTAGTAAAGTCTGAAATGGGTGTTCCTGGTCAGCGCGTAGCTGTCCTCGCAGTGGTGACTCGGGGACCCAGGCTTTTTGTACGGTGTGCTCTGCTGTATTCAACGTTTGGCTCCCAAGGTTACCAAGCTCGTTGGCATCAAGCTGCAGAAGTGGAAAGCATGGAGGACTGCATATGGGAGGTGTTCACGGGCTGGGCTGAAAGTGGTACACAGCTGCTCAAATTCCAGTGCTAAAACTCCATCACGTGACACACCAAACTGCAAGCGAGACTGGGAAATACAGTCTAGGAGAACATAGGTTTGGTAAACAGCTGGCCAGTCTCTAAAACAACCTCCAAAGGTCTTAATCTGGGTCTAATGGAGATGCTGGTTTATTCCCATCTCGAGGCAAGATGGCAGATGGGGAGAAGAGACCATGTCTCCACCTCCCTGTATAGTATCTAGAAAAAGTAACTCTTCAGTAAAGAATGAATTGTAAAAACCACTCTAAGTGTAATACATTGACCTAAGAAGAGGACAAACTATCAAAATATAAACTCATGTTAAATGGAAAGGGATTTTCCACTTCAAAATCTTTTCATTTAATAAGTATGTGCTTGATACCTACAACAAGCTGAACGTTTGGCTAATGTTAAACTGTCATGGAGCTCACGTTTTATGAGGGAGATAGACATTAGCCAAGTAATCGCATAGAGGTATGATCCCCTGTCTTGGTTTGGGTTCTTCCAAAAGCAGCCCCAGAGACAAGGATTCGACTGAAGGTGGTATTAGGAAAGTGAGCCCAGGAAACACCAGTGGGGAAGTGAGTCAAGGAGGGGAAGGAAGCCAATAAGGCATGCATCTTCCAGCCAGGTACCACTGTGGCAGCTGGAGCTTATTCCCACTAGGGAGCTCTGGGCAGCCATGTAGAACACGCATGTCCGAGTGTTCCCTTTAGAGCAGCAAGGGAGCTGGGGTATTTATACACCCACTGCCATCAGCCTTGGGGGATGCTAATTCCCTGGCACTTCCAGCCCATCTTGCCAATTGGCAGCGCAGACTCCCACAGCCAAAGAAAGGTGTGGATGCTGGCAGTCAGAAGATGTTGGGCCACCGGCTTACACTGACATGGTAAGGTCTAAGGGTTCTGGGTTGGGTACTGCCTGCATCTGTTACACCGCCCGGGTGCCATGGATAAAAATACAGGGGCGACAACAGTGAGAATAGGACGATCAAGCATAGCTGTAGGGGTGGTGGGCTGGTGGGCTCTGGAGCCAGACAGCATGGCTTTTGATCCCGGCTCTTACACGCGGCACCTTGGGCAAGTCGCGGCTCTCTGCCTCAGTTTCCTCATCTGCAAAAGGGGCAGAGAAGAGTACCTGCCTCCTAGGGCTGCTGGGAAGATTAAATGGGACAATTCTTTAGAGGGGCTTAGAAGAGCGCCTGGCCCCACCTGCGCCCACGCTCCACAAAGCCAGCCCAGTGTGGCATTTGGGGTCCCCTCTCCATCTCTCCCAAGCAGGTGGCTTCCTCTCCGAGTCAGTCATCACGCCACCACCAATTAAGTGGCACCTTTGGCCTCTCGTCTGGAAACCAAACTTCCCATGACCCAGGGACTGGCAAAATCCCCGGCCTGGCCGCCCTCTGTGCTCCATTGATCCCGCTGGACACGCGATAGCCCATTTGTACATGATGGCATTTACTTCTCCGTTTGTCGGATTCCAGTTTCTGGCCAGTTCTGAGCACCCAGCCACGGGGAGAACAATGCCCCCTCTGTTCCCCCCCCTCCCCAGCCATTCATGTCGACTTTTGTTTCAGCCTAAAATAACACGAAGCCGGAGGGTATTTTCTTAACACCACCAAGCCCTGTGGAAAATGTGGCGGGCTGTGGCTGCTTCGGGTCCCCAGCTGATAATGATGTCGTGATGTATAGGTGAACTCCCGCTCCGCCAGGGCTGGGGCGACCCTGGGATTAGGGCCACGCTTATCTCCCAAGACATCTTAGAGTGTCTGGGATTCCATTTCACGACGGAGGCCCTGGGGTCGAAGTTACGTTATATACTTATGAGCAAAGTGGACTATTCCTGGTCTGGGCTGGAGTGGATTACCGCTGATCACTCGGCCTAAACCAGGGACATCTGAGAATGTTGAAGAAAGGAAAGGGATTCCGCAAATCCAAACAAACACGGACTTCAAGCGAAGTCTCGGGCACTAAACATTTTAAAAGGCCTGCCTGGGTGAACACGGGTCCTGTGAAGAGTGGGTTCCCAGAGTCCAAACCTCTTCAAAGTTTCTCGCCAACCTGCTGGGGACGGCTCTCAGCACAACCTCTTAGCAGCCGCATAAATCACACACCGGCAGCTTTATGCCAAAAGGTGCTATTAAAAAAATTTTTTTAATTGACTCGTCCAAAGGGCCTTACAAAAAGGTCCCAAACCCACCACTTTCTTTATTAAAGTTCACAGAAAATAAATATCAAATTTGTTTCAGCCGGAATTTTCTCTCCAACTGTAATCGTAGAAGCTAGAGATGGAGAAAAAAAAAGAGGGGAGGGGAGGACCCTCTTGGGTAACTTTTTCCATGATTTGTGCAGTAAAATGTGTTGCCACAGTCTGCAAATTCACTTTCTCATCTGCTCTCGAGAAGGCAAACGGAACCCCACAAACTGATTCTTGAGAGCAATCCCAATTCTAGAAATTTCTAAAAATGTTGCAGAACAGCAACAAAAAATTAAAGCTTCCCTTTAATTACAGATGAGCTTTCTATTTAGTTCAGCCCCCGTCATGAAATGGAATTGAACTTCCTTTCTGATTCATTCTTCAAAACCTCAACGGCGATTTTATCAGAAACAGATCTGACGCCCTTGTGGTGCTCCCTGGGTCAATCTCAATCGTGGACCCGTGTCCTCATTAAAGCTCATCTGTTCGGTTTGCTTAGGGAGAAATCATAGCAGATCAGGTTCGATTGCCTCTCTGCTCGTGAAAAAATGTACTGACCTTTCCCTTGCCTTATTAGGATAACTAGAGGTGACAAAAGTCACAAAACACAATATTTTCTTAAAAGGGTCCCAAACCTCCAGCGGAAACTCACAGCACTGAAAGTGGCCGGGCTTCCTTGTTTTCTGGATTAGCAGAGCCCTGACCACCGGGACGTGTGGGAGAATGGCTGGCTACCACCAGAGTTTGCTCCTTGCCATTGGACATCCTTGGGGGACTGTAGATGTCCCCAAAAGCTGAAGAAAAAAAAAAAAAAAAAAAAGGCTGAAGTCACTTCCCCCCACTCCCTGGACCTTGGCATTGATGACTCCTTTTCTCACTAACCTTAACTAAGCCACTTAAAAAGAAAGTGGAGGGGGGCATGGGGGAAATCTTTATAGATCGCCATCAAAACCTGACCACAAATGGTTCCAATTTGCCGCAGTGATTAAATCTATGTGAGTTTAAGGGTTTTCATTCAGGTCATTTGCTACTTTGGAATTTTGCTGCATGCCTTGCTAAGAAAACGAACTTATGAGTCACCGTCAAATGCAAAGAAGGAGGAAGGTTACTAAACAAACTCCAAGCAGAGCTTAAGTGGATATAGAAAATAAAGACTCCGAATTCTAAATATGGATCTGAGACGAGTGTAGAAGGGATTAGAGCCGCCTTTGTGCCTGGTGGGGTGGCCCAAAGCCGGCTTGCCTTTTCAGAGCCAACAGCCTAGGATCAAAGTAACAGCCACCAGTTTGTCAATATGCTAAGCTGGGTGTTTACACAAAAGTGTCAGCGCGCGCTTTCCACCACAAAGAGGCTCATACATTGGAAGATTAATTACTTCCAAAACAGAGATTGTGTGTAAATACCAAGGCCTAGCCTCCTCAAGAGTATTTGCTTGGCCCCAGGCTGAGATGTGCTGCCAGAGGCAGAGAGTTGGGGGCCAGCATAGAGAAGTTGATGGAGGCCCATCTTCATCTCAGTACTTTTTTCTCAGCATGTGTGCTTTCTTGGCATTTCACCTTCCCTGGAGTACACAAGCTGGACCCTACTTGGTCAAAAGCTTTATGTATGATTTCTCTCATCTCCCATCTTTCTCTCTTTCTCATACACTTCCATGTGGGGCAAATTTTCTGAGTTTCTCCCTTTCAACTCTCTCCTCCCTCCACTACCAGCACATTGTTATATTGGCTACTATGAGTAGAGGGGAAACTGAGGGACTGCAGAGTCTTTGTGAAATGATCCCTGCCAAGTCATTTAATTTCAGCCTCAGTGTCCTTCCTCCTCTGTAAAATGAGGATAAGGAATATGCTTGCCCCATCTATAAGCACACCTGGTTAGAAGATTTAAAGGAAAGAAAAGCCATCATAATAAAAAGCAATAAGATAATGGTGATCATGGCAGATTTCTATACCAGCATTCTTTTTTTTTTTAACATCTTTATTGGAGTATAATTGCTTTACAATGTTGTGCTAGTTTCTGCTGTACAACAAAGCGAATCAGCTATATGTATACATATATCCCTGTATCCCCTCTCTCTTGCGTCTCCCTCTCACCCTCCCTATCCCGTCCCTCTAAGTGGTCACAAAGCACGAAGCTGATCTCCCTGTGCGATGCAGCTGCTTCCCACTAGCTATTTTACATTTTATACCAGCATTCTGATAGGACCTTGTTTTATTAGACATTAAACACCTACCTGGATATGGACTGTGCACACACACACACACACACACACACACACACACACACACAACTCATCACACCAAAAGCTAAGTCTGGGGCCCAGGATAGTTTCCTCATAGTATGGTCCACAGACCATATACATTAAAATCACTGGAAATGCTTTTTCCAAAGGCAGGTTCTCAAGAACCAAATTTCCAGTTTAGCATTTGCTCAATGAGATGCTTCCATTATTGGTGGTACAAGGGTGGCACTGGGTAGTGCAGGTGGGACTACCCATCATTTTTATAGCTGCCTATGTATTTTAAAGAGTATTATAGCAAACGTGACAGCACAACAAGCTTATATTATTTCACAGAGTAAGTGGGTACAAAACTAGGCATATAAGAAAAAAAACAGGAGTCATTTCAAAGTATTGCCTAAGTAATTAGATCGGGAGAGAAGAAATTGGTAAAAATCATACAAGTGTCCATAGATGTTTGAATCTGAGAACTCTGGAGATGAGAGAATCTGTATTTCTCAAATCTCTCCAGGCTGAGAACACAACCTTGATGTCAGCCAGGCTCTATAAGCAGGTGGTTTTCTGTTCATTAATTCATTTATTTAAAGGGAAAATGAGGGCTTCCCTGGTGGCACAGTGGTTGAGAGTCCGCCTGCCGTTGCAGGGGACGCGGGTTCGTGTCCCGGTCCGGGAAGATCCCACGTGCCACAGAGCGGCTGGGCCCATGAGCCATGACCACTGAGCCTGCGTGTCCGGAGCCTGTGCTCCGCAATGGGAGAGGCCACAACAGTGAGAAGCCCGCGTACTGCAAAAAAAAAGGGAAAATGACTCAGCAAGGGGTGGGGTGCTGGCAGGAGATCCCATGGTGTAGTTGATACACTGGGTCCTTGGGGGCTGCCGCCAGGACTCCAGGAACTCCTGGCACTGTGGAGAACTTGCACAGAAAGTGTTTTTGAAGGAAAGGGGCAAGTGCAAAAGAAATCTTTCCCCAAACCCTCCCTGGGAACCGCACAGCTCTTCTCTACTGGTCACTGATGCCAGTGTGGATATTTTCTCTAAACCCTCCCCAGGGAAACCTAGGGTCTCACAGGAAAGCCTACAGGGTCAGAAGATTGAGGAAAGAAAGATTATGTTCTTCTTTTTTTAAAAAATAGTTTTATTTATTTATTTATTTTTATTACTATTTTTTTTTTTTGGCTGTGTTGGACCTTCGTTCCTGTGCACGGGCTTTCTCTAGTTGCGGGGAGTGGGGGCTACTCTTTGTTGCAGTGTGAGGACTTCTCATTGTGGTGGTTTCTCTTGTTGCAAAGCACAGGCTCAGGCGCTCAGGCTTCAGTAGTTGTGACTCGTGAGTTCTAGAGCACAGGCTCAGTAGTTTTGGCACATGGGCTTAGTTGCTCTGTGGCATGTGGGATCTTCCCGGATCAGGGCTTGAACCCGTGTCCCCTGCGTTGGCAGGCGAATTCTTAACCACTGCGTCACCAGGGAAGCCCCAGATTATGTTCTTCTGAGTCCCACTCTGGGGTCTCAAACAAAGTTTACTCACTGATTCATTCATTCATTCATTCATTCATTATTCAACAACTATTTACTGAAGACCCACCATGCGCCAGCCACTGTTCCAGGCACAGGAGACCCTATGAAGAACAAGCTGACAAGGTGCCTGCCTTCAGGAAGCTCACAGTGGGGCACATGCTGGAGCACACGTAAGAGGCTCACGGGGTGACACAATAACTCGGCAGACTCGGCAGACACACATATAAGTTTGATGATGGGAGATAATAACATCAATTATGAAGGAAATAAAAAGGGTGACATGATCGACAAGGGTACCTGGGAATGGCCTTCTTTGGAGTGACAGCCGAAGAGCCAGGATAAGTGTTCCAGGCAGAGGGAACAGCAAGAGAAAAGGCCCGGAGGTGGGAGGAACCAGGTTACAAAGGTGACTGGAGTACATCGTGGGAAGGAGCCATGGAGGGAGATGGGCAGGGTATTCCCATTCCCAAGTACTGCGGGAAGCCACTGGAGGAAGGGTGGGGTCAGACTGACATTTTAGAACATCCATCTATCTGACTGGATGGGTGGCAGTTACATTCTGCCCCAGCCACACTGGTCTCACTTTTCCCCAAATGCCCCAAACACATTCCTGCCTCGGAGCCTTTGCACTCACTTTCCTCCTCCAGGAATGCTGTTATCCCAGAGAGCTCCAGAGAGACCTCCTTCAGAGCCAGCCTCCAATATCTCTCCATACCAGAGAGGCCAATCCTGACCACACGCTATAAAAGCACACCCCATCCCCAGAGCCCCCCGTCCTCTCTGTAGCACTTAACTATTACACAGCAAACACATGTTGATGTGTTTGTCCCCTCCAGTCAAAGATAAACATGCCCAGGACATAGTGAGTATTCAGTAAATATTTGGGGAATACGTTGAGTGGCCGAGCACACTGGGCTGAACCATTAACCTCTCAGAACCCAAGTTTCTCTCTCTCTCTTTTTAAAAACATTTTCTATTTTATTTATTTATTATTCTTTTTCATGTTTCTTTCCATTATGATTTATTATAGGATATTGAATATACTTCCCTGTGCTAAGTTTCTTTTCCTGTCTGACTTCATAGTACCCACGCTAAAGGTGATTCATATTCACTCATCAGCTTACTTATTTATTAGTTTATTCATTCACTCATTGTCTAAGAGATATTTATTGAGCATCATCTATATACCAGGCACTGCATTAAAATTAAATTAGATGATGAATCCAAGTAGCTAATGTAATAGATAATTGGTTAGACTTAATAGGTAATAGGTTAGAAGAACTAATCAGGCACCTGTTACGTGGTACAAATGTCGCCTGGAGAGATGCCCATAAAAGAGGGCAGCCGGCAACATCACTCACACAGCCAGTGTGGACTTTATTCCCAAGGCCAGGCAAGGTCTTGACTGCCGACCTAACTGTTCTCTTACCCCCACTTTCCCCGCCCCCACATCCATTTTCTTCCTTCTTTGCCCTGCCCTGCACTCCATGGGGCTGACCTCAGGTGTCCGTGCTCTCTAGCTCCCAGCTAGCCAATGTGAGGCCATGACAAAAGATCGGGAAGAGAAGAGGACAGAATATCTTTTCCCTGCTCTCTTCTTGCTTTGGGGTGTGATTTATGGCTGTGGCCATGCCACTCCAAGGCTACAGCTCTGGCAGGCAGCACCGCTCTGCTCAGTGGACCCTGCCTTAGCAGAGCTCCGATGTCCCCATGCCTCCCCTGCTCTTTCAGGTCTGGAGTTAGTGACAGCATCCTGCTCCCCAGCTAGCCTCTGGGGCTTGTCATCCCTTGATCATGCCCTTAATGTCCCTGAATGCAGGCCCTTCATTGAGGACCCTTGAACCATCAGAGTTGCTATCTATGTCCTACTGGGACTCTGACCAGTAGACCCACCATAGCAATTAATAGTTCAGAAAATGTCCATTGTCTCATAACAAAACCGCCATAACAAAATACTGTAGACTTGGTGGGGGGCAGTGCTTAAAAACAACAGAAATGTATTTCTCATAGTCCTGGAGACTGGAAGTCTGAGATCAGAGTGCCAGCATGATCAGGTGAAGGCCCTCTTCTGTATGGCAGACTTCTCACTGTGTTCTCATATGGTGGGTTCTCTTTTATAAGGGCACTAATCTCATTCATGAGGGCTCCACCCTCGTGACCCATGCACCTCCAAAGGCCCTATCTCCTAATACCATAACATTGGGAGTTGGGATTTTAGCATATGAATTTTAAGGAAGACACAACACTCAGAACATAGCAGTCACATATATTGTAAAAAAACAAGGCATATTGGTATGGTTAGATATATACCATATATACATACTATTTTATATCTACTTCCCTCCCCTCCCTCCTAGTATTTAGAAAAGTCACACTGGCTGAACTTTTGACATAACCCTAAAAAGATCATCCCCTCACCCATGGCCCAGCCTTACAGCTGTGCCCCCTTCCCATCTCACTGACACTGCTGCCCCTATGATTCTACAGACTGGCGTTAAATGCACTGTGCTCTACAGAGCTTCCTGTAGGCATCTACAGGTACCAGCACTCATGGCCTCGTGTCCTCCACTCACAGCAACAGCTGTACCCACACTTCAGGATCAAACTGGTCCATTTCCTTCCAGCTTATAAATTGTACCTTTTTCTTAGGTCTAGTGAGGAGGCAGGTAAGATAAAAAAGTAGCCTTGCAAATCGAACTGTCATTTCCTGGGGGGTGGGTGCTGGGTGCACTCATTCTTCAGCATTGATTCATTCGACATTGGTCTCAGGCCAAGAATATGCTGGGTGGCCACAATGCCAGGCTCTGCAGACCCAGTGATGAACTGGCCAGACAAGGACTGAGGCTTTGAGAAGCTCTGTGGGGGAGGAAAAGAGAAAGAGAGAGAGGGAGAGAAGGATGTGTCAACAAAAACCAGTTTGCCGAGACCATATTTCTTGGCAGAAGGAACTGCCCAAAGGGGAACGGTAGGTTCCCTCCACTCCAGGACAGGCCAGGGACCCAAGGGAAGTTCTGCAGAATCAGGAAGGCCCTGAGCTGGTATATGAGGGCCATCACCATCCAGCCAGATCTTCATCACCCAGTTGGCTGCTAAATGCTGGGCATTGCTCCTGAGGGGGCTGGGGCAGCTCAGAAAATTATGGGAGGATCAGCAAAGCCAAGGGATGGAGATACACGTAGTTCAACAAGAAAAATCAGTCGTATGTCCTCACTGGTGTCTGGGGAGCGGGTTCAAGTTTGCCCCATACCTCTCCCTTGATTTATCTCCCATTTCGGTCGTGTCCATGATTGCAAAACAGAGAAGGTGTTATCATTCTCCTCTGCCCACGGCATCTGATTAGAGATAGGAATGAACGAATCTGAACGCAGCCCATGCCTGGAAGCTCACTTCTGGGACAGGGTGCCCTGTGGCAGGGCGTAGCCCGAAAGACTCACCTGGATAGTGATTAGGAGAGCAGATAAGAGAGCTGTTTCCTGCAGTCACAGTCTGTTCAGAAACTCCCTGGTGGTCACAGGTTTGACAAAAATTCCCACCCTCCCACGTCGGTTGGGTCAATGCTTCAGGTCACAGGTAGGGAGGAGTACTTAGGGAAAAAAGTGCAAGGGTTGCAGTTGGGGCCCACCTAGAACACTGGAGGCTGAAACTATGCCAAGACAGAAGATGGGCATCCATGTGAGGCAGAAGCAAATACATAGACCTAAACAATGGCCTCTCCTGGAGCTCCACGGCCTCTGTAATTTAATTCCCGGAGCAGGTGAAATTTAAAAGGCCAAAATGTGATAGAGAGATAGGTGGGTTTCATAAAGATGCTGGCTTTTTGAGCCAAGGGAACGAAGGAGAGGAGGAAAAATGATATTGACTCAGCCACGGGAGGTTAAAAGTAAATACTGTCAGTGTAAATAACTGGGCTTTTAAAGGAAGTGTTTCACACCATTTCAAGGGCACCCATGGGAGCTGGGAAGGGGAAATTAGGATGGGCATAAATCGCTGAGGGTACCTTTCTCTTTTCCACTCCATCTTTAGGGGACGCTAAGAGGAACTAAGGAGAATGGAGAGAGTGGCTGGGCACCCAAAGACCCCCTGATTTGTCTGCCGAATGGGGGTAGCTTATACCTATGTGCATATATCTGACTTTTGCAGGGGATTGTGACCTTCCCTCCAAAGGTTTAGAAGATGCTGTCTCTAAGAGACGTAAAAATGAGTAATACAGAACCAGGGGAAACAGGCATTTAGGTCCACGAGAGCTGGAACTGCATCCATCTCAGTTGCCACTGAATTCCATGTAACACGGAGCCCGTCACGGAGAAGAGGTTCTGGAAATATTGGAGTGAAAACAAGAAAGCAGCCAACAAAGAGGCACGCCCACAGCACCACCAGCCAGCATCTCCTGGGCAGCTTCTAGGGGAAAAGCACTTTTCACCCCTTAACCCATTCCATCCTCCCAGTGTTGCTGCAAATAGGAACGGTTATCCCTGTTTTACAGATTAGGAAACTGGCCTTTAAGGAGGTGAAGAGACTTGCCCAGGCCACCCAGCTGGTTAGGAGAAGCAGCAGGATTTGAACCCAGAGCCACTTGTTCAAAAGAGTATAGTTATCCAGAGCTGAGGGAGAGGGCAGAACCAGGGAATGTTCCACAGCTGGCTCCACGGCAGTGTCTCAGCCTCAGGAACATCGGCCCGGATGCCCAAGCTCTCAGAGAGGATGGCGGCCACAGGCCAAGACCTGGAGAAAAAGCCCATTCTTTCTCCACGGGAACTGCCACTTTCAGGAGACGCTGAAACCATTTCCCAAACGTATCCACTCTAACATGCGGAAGGATCTCAGGGCACAGCTAAGGACATGGGAACATGTCCCAGGTCTTCCCCGAGAGCTGCCCAGTTCTCCCAGAAGATGCTCCAAGGTGGTCATGATGCCACAGATGATGCTGTAACTTGCAATGAAAACCACTAAACAGGCCATAAATCTCTGTGCCTGGAGCTGAAGACCACACTCTCCCGCCATGTGGGCTGCCCTGGAGCCTGACTTTGAACTTCCTACTTGCCGGCTTAATGGAGACACACTCAGGAGTAAGCAAGGCCAGGTGCTTGATTTCGAACCGGACAGAAGGAAAGCGACCATGACAGAATTGGGTGATTTTTGCACCTAAACAATGGGGAGTGACTTGCTAGGCCCTGCAGGATTCTCCGTGGCGAATGGACCTCAGACTTTTCTTTCCTCCTAGCCTCCCGCCCAACACACTCACCCCAGATCCCTGTGGTGGCTGGGAAGTAGCCACTGGGTATAAACATATATGGAGCTGACAGAGCCAGGGTGGACAGGGTTTGTCAGGAAGATGGTGGTCTTGCTGGTCTCATCATCCACGGGAAGGAGCCATCCCAGCTCCAGCATTGACTGGGAACATGCATTATCCCTCCCAGAAGAGCCGTGCTTTAGTGGATATCCACGAACTGGGGGTTTGCAGAAAGAACCAGCTGATATACCGATGAACATTTCTTACTTCGAGATATACATACATATATATATTCTTGGGGATTCATTAATGTGACTTGGGGGAAAATCAGCGTGGCCCGTATTTGGTCCATGATTTGAGAGGCAGCCAATTAGCATGACCTTGGGCAAGTGACTATACTTACCTCTCTGTGCTTCAGCATCCTCGTGTGCTAAATGGGGAGAAATGAAAGTCGATATTGACTAGGTCAATATATTTAAAGCACTCCCAGCAATGCCTGGCATATCATAAGTGTTCTCTGAGTGATACTGATCCCACATGCCGCGGAACGGCTGGGCCTGTGAGCCATGGCCGCTGCGCCTGCGCGTCCGGAGCCTGTGCTCCGCAGCGGGAGAGGCCACAACGGGGAGGGGCCCGCGAACCAGAAAAAAAAAAAAAAAGCATTTGAATATGTTCCTCTTTTCTATTTCTTCCTGGGTCAGTCTTGGGAGATTGTACCTTTCTAAGAATTTGTCCATTTCTTCTATGTTGACATACAGTTGCTCATAGTAATCTCTTATGATCCTTCGTATTTCTGTGGTGTCACTTGTAACTTCTCCTTTTTCATTTCTGATTTAACTGATTTGGGCCCTCTCCCTTTTTTTTTTTTTTTTTTTGATGAGTCCAGCTAAAAGTTTATCAAGTTTGTTTATCTTTTCAAAGAACCAGCTTTTAGTTTCATTGATCTTTTCTATTGCTTTTGTTTTTAGTTTCTATTTCATTTATTTCTGCCCTGATTCTTTATGATTTCTTTCCTTCTACTAACTTTGGGTTTTGTTTGTTCTTCTTTCTCTAGTTCCTTTAGGTGTAAGCTTAGGTTGCTTATTTGAGATCTTTCTGGTTTCCTGAGGTCGGCTTGTATCGCTATAAACTTCCCTCTTAGAACTGCTTTTGCTGCATCCCATAGGTTTTGGATCATCGTGTTTTCCTTGTCATTTGTCTCTAGGTATTTATGAACGTGTGTGTGTGTGTGTGTGTGTGTGTGTGTGTAAAATGTTAAGACCCGTGCAGGGAATGGAAGATACAGGAAACCTGGGAAGGTGGCGTGAGAATGCTTGTAGCTTGGGGAACACAGAACTTCTAGCTGATTTTGTCAGTCTGCCTTCCTGCTGACTCTTGGCAGAGCTGGCCTGCTGTGCCCATGATCCCAGCATCTCCTCTAACGCAGCCCATCCTGGTGCCCAAGGGGCTTTTATGAAATTCAGCCAGGCTCTCCAGGTGGCCTCCCTGGTGCTCAGAGGTAGGCAGGGGTGGGGAAAGAGGATGCTGCCCCAGCTTGTCTCTGCTCCCTTGGCCCAGCTTCTTGCCTCCTACCAGAGACCTAGAGGGAGTTCGTTGGCAGGCATGACCTGACTCATTTGACATTAGACAGCAAGAGATTCATAGAAACATCAGCCTTTCCCACTCTCTGCCCACACCTCTGGCCCCAAGAAAGCAGTCTGAAGTGCCTGGATCCCGTGGGCCAAGGGCTTCACACAGCCCAAGGGCTTGACACAGCCCAACAGGTAGTCACGGAAAGTCTGTGGGCCCGCACACCTGCTAACCAGCCCTGCCCAGATGGGCCTGGGCTCTGCTCCCTCCGTGTCCTCTCACCGCCTCAGAGGTGGCCCCAGCAGGATCGCCACACTCCCTTTGTAGAAATTCAGGGAGCATTCTACCACCGCCTCCAGGGTCTCCTCGGAAATGAACTTCGAAAGGATTCGGTTTTGCATGTAGCACCAAATGTCCTTGGAGGGGACCCAAGATTAACTTGCCTTATCTTGAAGTCTGCCTGACAGTCACCTGGATCACAGTAAAGTTCCACTGCAGGCAAAGCAATTAAACCATCCCGAGCACCTATGTCCCCCACCAGATCCTTCTGAAGCAAGGGCAGTGGCTGACCTCCTGTGACCCCAGCCCTGCAGCAGATATGGGTGCTTAAGTCTCTGGGTGGGTGGGGGGTCTGTGCCCTCTGACACGCATGGCCAAAGGCTTCCTCACCCATACCTGGACTGATAACCCTGCACACTAGGCTCCCTTGGGAAAGGGAGACATGGGAGAGCGTTAGGGAGACAGTAGGGTGCCCCAAATCCTTGGGAGGACCTGAAAGGCTGACAAGAAGACATTAAGCCCGAGCCAGTCCCTGGACTTGGGATGGGTGAGCTCTCAGCTGAAGTAGTCACAATGGTGTTCGGAATAAACAGACCATGGGAACAGAAAAGAGGGTCCCCAAAGAGATGCATGTATGCCTAGAATACAGGTAAAGTACAGGTGGCTATCAACTGATTGTGACAAAAAAAGATCTCTTCCATAAATGGTGCTGGGAAAACTGGTTAACCATTTGTTGGGAGGAATAAAATTAAATCATTACCTACACCATACACACACAAAATTAAATTCCAGATCGATTAAAAATCTCACGGTTCTATAAATGGTATGAACACTGTGTTAAATGAAACAAGCCAGTCACAAAAGGACACCTAGAATAGTCCAGTTCATAGGGTCAGAAAGTATTGAATAGAATGGTGGTAGCCAGGGTTTGGGAGGAGGGGGGAATGGGGAGTTGTTTAATGAGGACAGAGTTTCAGTTTGGGAAGACGAAAGCATTCTGGAGATGGCTAGCTGGTGGTGATGATTTCACAGTAATGTGTACTTAATGCCTCTGAACTGTACCTTTAAAAATGGTAAATTTGATGCTACGTGTATTTTACCACAATTAAAAATAAAAATGTTTAAATGTCATATTTTGTTAAATTACAGGAGCATTAGAGAATAATATGAGATAATAGTCTTCATACCTTTAGGGTGAGGAAGTCCTTTTCAGTGTCTTAAGCAAGATATGAAATCCAGAATCCAGAAAAGAAAAGGTTGACAGAGTTAAAATTACAATTGCACTAAGTGACAAAGATGACTGACGAATGTTTTAATGACAGTCAGGAGAAGAACAAAAGAATAATAATAGGTCTCCTGCTCGGGGCAGCAGAGCACTAGTCCAGGAGTTCCGAACCCTTGGCCACCTTCACAAGCTCTACCTTTTCATACAACACCTATTTTATTATTTGCCTCTTTTTCCTTTATACTCTTAATCAACTTAAGCGAGGAATGCTTTACGTACAATAAAATGCACCCCCTTTGTGCCCATGCCGTGAGTTCTGACAAACTTAGATACTCATGGAACCATCTCTAGGTCAAGATACAGACCTTTTCCATCATCCTAAAAGTGCTCTCGGGCCCCTTCACATCCATCCTCTCCCCCATTCCAGGATTCTAGCACTGGTTTACCACTGCAACGATTTGCCTTTTCTGAGAAAATTTTAGAAATGGAACCACAGAGTACACAGTCTTTTGTTTCTGACTTCTCTCACTTAACACAATGCTTTTGAAACTCATCATGCTGTTGTGTGCCTTGATATCTTGTTCCTTTTTATTATTGAGTAGTTCTCCTTTGTATGGAGTTGCCACCGTTCCTTTATCTGTTCACCTGTTGATGGACGTTTGGATTGTTTCCAATTTGAGGCTATTATGAACAGTTACTGCTAAGAACATTTGCATGTAACACAGACTTTCACTTCTATTGGGTAAATACCTAGGAATGGAATTGCTGAGTCATATGGTAAATGTGTGTTTTAAACTAAATTTTAACTTCTATTCATTTTGAAAGAAAACTTGAAGTCACTACTATAATGAAAAGGCAGTATCCCTTGCTATAAAGCAAACTTTACCATAATAATAAAAATCTCAAGATTTAAACAGACACAATGGTATTGTGTTTCGTTTGCAAATACTGCGTCTGCAACCTTATACAAAGCAAGGCTCTTACATGCCTGAGATATCCTTTCTCCTGCCAAAGGCTTTGGGCTTTGGGTTAGTCCCAGACAACTCTCTGCTAGGTGTTGGAGAGGTGTTAAAGTCGGGCCAGGTTAACTGTGAGGGAGGGAACGACTCCGTGATTCCACGGTACTTAATGTCACGCAGGTGCGCCACCTGTAATCACTACCTGAGCAGGAAAGAGGGATGACACAGAGAGTCGGTGATTTTGCTCACCCCTGCGGTCAAGGACAAAGCCCTTCAGCTACATATAGCTATTTATTTAACAAAAAACTATAAAGCGTTTCTTATGGGCCAGCACTGTTGTGAGCGCTTTATAACTATTAGCTCATGAATGATAGATAGGGTAGAACTAATTTTTATGCGAGGTGAAACACACACCTGGCCGTTCCTGATGAGATTAAGGGTTTTTTTTAAATTTTATTTTATTGAAGTATAGTTGATTTACAATGCTGTATAGCAAAGCGATTCAGTTCTACATATAGACATTCTTTTTCAGATTCTTTTCCATTATGGTTTACCACAGGATACTAAATATAGTTCCCTGTGCTCTACAGTTTCTTGACCCAACTAAGTAACATTCCAAGTAATGTGCACGTAAGACAATGAAGCCCCTGCTCAAATCAGAAGCCACAGTCAGAGATGAACCTGGCTGTGATGCTCTCAGGCCCCTGTAAGCCTTATTCCTAGAGGCTCAAATGCCAACCCCTGTAATGTGGCAGCTGCAGCCCCAATGTTGCCCATAGTCACAGATCTGGAATCAGATCCAGGTCAGTGTCCAGGCCCCGTCAATGACCAGATGTGCAATCTTAGGCAAGCAACTTAGTTGCTCTGTGCCTCAGTTTCCCCACCTGTGAAATGGAAATACAAATGGTACCTGCTCATAGGCTCTATAGGTTAATTGGAAGAACGGCATGAAATAACCAGAGAAGAGCATTTAGCACCGTGCCTGGCAAGTAGCCCTCAACGAATGTCAGATGTTCTAGCTTGTTGTTATAACAATAATCTAAATGCTAATACACAGGGTGCTCTGATGATTAAGGAGATTATGGGTCAGTCTGTCAACAAGCGGTGATTGTCAAACAGCCACTGTGTGCCTTGGACTGTCTTAGGCTCTGGATCCCTAGTGGTGGAAAAGGAAACACAGGCTTGGTTCTCCCCCTCATGAAGCTTGTACTCAGTGGAAGACAGAAAATAAGCATGAAAACAATAGATAAGATAATTTGGGGTTTCCGTAAGAGCTATGAAGATGATAAGCTAGAATAACTTGATGCAATGAAATTGGGTATTCTTTGGTTTGATCAGTAAGGGCCTTTCTGAGGGTCTAATGACCTAGATGACAATGAAGAGTCAGAAGAGGCCTTGAAAAGATGGGGGAGGGAAATGGAATGACAATGAGCTTTCCTAGAAGAAAGATTAACATGTGCAAAGGCCCTGGGGTTACTGGGTTTGCGGGTAAATTAGGCCAGAGGGAGACGTAGGTGAAGGCCTGATTATCCAGGACCTGGAAAGCCACTGGAGAAGTTTGTATTTTATTCTAGTTGGAACAGAAATATTTCCCTTAAAGTATTTTAAGCCAGGGAAATAGGTGATTGGACTAGAGTTTCAGAAGGATCACTCTGTCTGCTGTGCAGAGGATGAAAACCAGAGAGGGCAAGAACAGAAGCAGAGAGCCCAATTTGTAGGCTGTTGCAGGAATCCAGCCAACAGATGTTGGTGGCTTGGAGCTGGCTGGTCACTGTGCAGTTGGTGAGAAGTGGTCCTATACAGGATGCCTTTTGAAGTTACAGAGGGCAGTCATGCTGATGGATTAGAGAAAGAGTGTGAGAATATGAAGGGAGTCAAGAAGAGTGCTAGATTTTTGGCCCCAGTAACTGCTGAATGGAGTTGCCACTTCCTAAGAAGGATAATGATGGGAGAAGAATAGGTGCATTTGGAGCATTATAAGTCTGTTAGACAGTTGTAAAGGGAGTGCAGTGTCTGGAGTCCAGGGGAGAGATCCAGGCTAAAAATGCACATTTCAGATAAAAACACAATATATTCTAAAGATATACTAGCAGATCGCATCACCCAGAGAGACAGCATAATTAGAGAAGATGGGTCAAGCTCTTCAACACTCAGTAGCCCAATAGAGAAACACATCTGAGAAATGTTGCCTACCACATTCCCCTCTCAGGGATTCCCAGCGCACACCAGCACATTAAATGCACTGATAAGTTCTGCAGTTCGTAAAGAAGGCTGCTTACGGTTCTTTAACTTAGGATTTCCCAAATGTATTTGATCATGGGAAACTTTTTGCGTAGAAAACCGATGAACAAGCCATGGGATGCCAAGCAGATCAAGAGCTCAAGCTGGGTCTTCAAGGATGAGTGGGATCAGAGTGATTGAAGTCTAGGAGAGCATAGAGAACAGACAAACTTCTGTGCAGGGCCAGATAGTACAGATTTTAGGCTTTGTGGGCCATACGCTCTGTGTTGCAACTACTCAGCCCTGCCACTGCAACACAAAGGCAGCCACAGACAATATGTAAATGAACAGGCATGGCTGCGTTCCAGGAAAACTGTATTTCCAAAATCAGGCAGCAGGCCAGATGTGGCCCACGGGTTGTTGACGTCATCCCTTGATCTAGGATAAGGAGATCTAAAAAAAGGCAAAAGGCAGAGGGAGATGTGACCCAGAGGAGAAAACAGGGCAGAGTGGGGAGGAAGCAGAGGGTCTGGGGGAAATGAGGAGTCCGCCTGGCTGGAGGTGGGCACCTCCCTCTTCTGTGGGTGTCTCAGCAACCTAGGAGGGACAGCAGAGGGTCCCAGTATCCAGTTCTACAGACAGAGAAGCAGAGGCTTGGAGGTTAAGCAGCCTGTCCGACTGGGACCCCAGCTCACGTCACCTGATTCTGAGCGCAATGCAAGATAACCTACCCACGTGAGGGAGGCATAAGAAGACAATCCTACAGCCAGACTCCGCCCCTCTCGGTGCATGGAACTTTATCCAGAGGCCATCTTCCCCTCTGCCCCTCGCCCAGATCAAATGGCCGTCCCGGTCCATGCCAGGCTGCCAGCCTGGGCCGCCACCTTCCTCCCCGACTCCAGTAGATGAAAGGAAACATTGCCTCACCAAACAGGGAAGATATGTGAATTAACAAATGCCAGTGCCTCCGGTGCCCATGATAGCAAAAGGAGATCCAAGGAAACACTGATATTTATTTATCTGGTGTTTTCTTTCAGATCTAGCAATGTGACAATAACACGTGTCACTGTCAGCCCAGGCCCTGCTGGCAACACCTTGAAAACTACGTGGAGTTTCAGCAAATAAACAGCAGTCGCTCTGATTCCAGTGATAAAATACCAGTGTAAGGAGAGCCTCCTGGGATCCATAATCTGGAATTGTCAGGGGATAAGAATTGTCTGTCTTTTTGATAAAAGATGTCAGCTACCCTTCTGGGTTTTAAACAGAAAGAAACACTTCTGATTATGAGACTGGTTGTATATCATGAAGTCTGTTGAAAGAATCGGTGTGTGCAATGAATGTGCTTCCCTTGCCCATCAATGTCCTTAAAATTTCCTTATCGGAAGAAAATTCAGCCAAATCAGAGTTACAGAAAGTACACAACCCTAAAGTGCCTTGTTTTGCTCTGAGCCCTTGCCTTGTGAAGGCTGAAGTTTCCTGATTACTATTCAGTGCAAAAAGCCTTCAAAGACTGCTCCAGAATCGGCAATTATTTTTTTTTTTAAGGCTTAGGACTAATTAGCCTCATGAAAGATTGTTTTGTTGTTTGCGGTTTGCGGTTGTTATATGGCTTGTTTTGCCTTGAAAAATGCTGCAATTGCTTTTCTTTCTCAATTGAAATTCAACAGGGGAAAAAATAGCCCAATTAGGAATCATCAGTGGACTGCCTCACACACAATAAGCCCGAATAAATAAATATTTATTGAATGAGTGAATGAATGAATGAATATTAAACAGCTTCACATCCTGGGATGGACTAAGGATCCAGAATAAGAATTTAAATAACCATCAATACCTGTTGATGGAGGCAAGCGAGAGGACCAGTCTTATTTATACCAGTCAAACTCAGGGGGCCTCCATGACACTGCGAAAGGTCGTTTATTCATTCAGCAAACTTTTCAAGGAATGTTCACTCCGCTCCAGGCTTCTGCTAGGTGTTGAGGGTTTAGCAGGGAACAGGATGCCACGGTCCCTGATTGCCTGGAGCTCATATTTTAATGGGTGGAAGGCAGACAAAATACAAGTACACAAACTAAGGAAAGAATTTAGGCTTGAGAGTTTAAGTGTGTTGGAGGTTAACAAACAGGTTAACTGATCGGGCTAGGGGGCGCTGGGGAGCCCCAGTTCAGGAGGTACCTATCCGTCTGAGCTAAGAAGGATGAGAATGCACCAGCAATGTGAAATCACAGATGATTGTGGAATATGAAGTAAATGTTACTCAGAATGTCTTTGTTCCCTTTGGCTGGTGTAACAATTTACCACAAAGTTGCTGGCTCAAAAACAACAGAAATTTATTCTCTCAAGTTTTGGAGGCCAGAGTCTAAACCTGGTATCATTAGGCTGAGATTAAAGTGTGGGCAGGACCCTACTCCCTCCGGAGGCTCTAGGGGAGAATCTTTTCCTTGCCTCTTCCAGCTCTGGAGGCTGCCAGCATTCCTTGGCTTGTGGCTGCATCTCTCCAATCTGCCTCTGTTTTCATACGGCCTTCTCCTTTGTATGTTTCTCCTCTTCTGAACCCTCACCAGAAGACATTCGAATGTCCATATTTCTACCAACAGTCCGATTAAGACGATGTGGGCTTTTTCTCTCCCGTGCCTCAAAATTCTTCCAGCTTTTATCTGTGATTCAATGCCGAAGCCACTTCCACCTGTTCAGATCTTTGTTACAGGAGCATTCCACTTCCTTGCTGCTAGTTAAGAATCTCTTGAGTTAATCGATATGCTTGTAGTACAATCAGACTTGGCTATCTGCTCAAAGGACAGGTCATGATGGAAGGTTTTAGAGGTCATGTGATGTATTCCTTTAGCACCAATTTCTCTCTTATTTTAACCATCGATGGTAGTGGGGGGGATACACCTGCAATGTGATACGCTGTTCATTATTTTCCAAAACAAATAATACTCACTGTAATTTTATCTTTTCTGGATAGCCTTGGGGTCATTAGGATGAACTTCTGTTGCTGCGAGAGAGCGAGGCTCTACCCTAAAGGCTATTAAGTGCGGTCCTGCATACCCCACCACTGTGCTCCCAGTCTGCTAGGTTTTGTGCCTAAACATGAAGGCCCCCCCAAAACTGCTTAGATAATTGATTGTTTTCCTACTTGGGTTTTCTCCTCGGCTCCACGTACCCAGAGTCTCACCCTTGTGACTGCCATGTTGGAAACACCCAGCCCTTTCTCAAAGCTCTGACGCGAAGAGATGAGTTTGGGTTACTGTGATCTTTGCCAAACACAAATGGGTATGTCACAGCCCTCTCTCCATGTTTACCTTCCTCTCCCATCTGCATGCTTAAAACCATTCGATAGTTCCTCAGTAGCCCAATAGAGAAACACATCTGAGAAATGTTGCCTACCACATTTCCCTCTCAGGGATTCCCAGTGCACACCAGCACATTAAGTTCCCAGTGCACACCAGCACGAAAACCAACCCCTTCCATGGCCTTAACAGGGCCAGCAAGGCCCAGTCTAGTGAGACCCCTGCTGATTCTCCAGACCCATTCCTACACTGTGTACTCAAGCCACCCCAGCCTCTTGAGGCCCTTGCATCTGCCATGTTCTCTCTGCCACAGGGCCTTTGCACCTGAAGTTCCCTCCACCAGGAGCATTTCTCCTTTCCCATCTCTCCCTCATGCAGCGACTTCTTCTCATGATCCAGGTCTCAGAGCCAGTTTCTCTTCCTCGCAGAAGTTCTCCTGACTTTTCTGACCAGGTCTTTCTTCCCTACAGGGTCCCAAAGCACCAGGTTGCTTTCCTCTGTAGCTCTCATCCCAGATGAACAAATTTGTATTTATTCATGTGATAATATAAACTTCTGCCTTATCCTAGCCTAGCTCATTCACTCCTAAGGGACTTTAACTGTGCTCTTTACCTCTGTGTCCCCCATGCATCACACAGTTGCCACTGTAGACTTGTTGAATGAGTGAATGAGTGACCTGCTGAAGTCCTAGATCGCCAGTGGCAAATGATGACCTCCAAGAGGTCCTTTATCTCCTTCAAGAGAAGATGAATCACCTCTCTTTCAGAAGTCTCTTGAAAAAGTCGGGCCCCACCTTCTACGACGCACACATATCTGTCCCAGCCTAGGCAGGCCTGGGCCTGTCGCCCTGCAAGAAGATGATGTGACTCTTGCCATCCTATATGCCAACCAGAGCACTAGCCCCAGCCCATCCTCAGAGGCCCTGTTCACAGGAGTCCCCGGTCCCAGTGGACAAACACAATGCTGTGACCCCATTAACCAGCTTCCTGTCATTCTAGCTCCACCTGCTGTAGAGCCATGCTCCAGAGCGGGTAGGAGCCAAAGGGCCATGTCCTGCTCTGCCTGGGCAGCGCCTAAGGGACCACACCCGCTGCCCCAGCTCACCCAGCAGCGGAAAAGGAGCGGGCAGTGAGGTCACCGGTTAGAAAAGGAAGCGGGTTCCTCCAGAACCAAGGAGGATGCGTCACCTTCCCAGAGTGCAAGACACAGCCTGATCAGACCCCAAGGACCATCTCCCGGCAGTGAAAAGGGGAGGGCTTTACCTGGTGCACAAGATGGCGCTGTTGGCAGGACACAGCGTTTCCATGGTTGTCTGGATATGGACTGAAGATGGCTGCTGTCTGCATCCTATTGCAGTGGTGTGACCTTCAGAATTTATTTAACCTCCAGTGCTTCAGTTTCCTTATCGGGAAAATGGGTCTAAAAAATAGCACCTAAAAAAAATAAATAAAAACAAATTAAAATAAATTAAAAAATAGCACCTATCTCATAGGGTTGCTGTGAAGATTGAGTTGACACAGGCAAAGTAGGGGGGGCCAGACACATAGCACGGGTGCTATAGGTGCTGTAAGATTAACCATTACCAGTATTATCAGCTATTACTATTACTGGTGGAGTTGACATGTTGTAAATTCCATTGTCCCCTTAAGCATCAGAATGGTCAAGGCATAAGGCGAATTGGTTAATCCAGTTTTCTAGACTGGGAGACAATCTCTGTACACACCAATTTTCAAACATCGTGCTATTTGTATTTTATAAATAATTTGCAAGTTGGCTCAACCTCTTTGATGTGTCAAAAGGATGTTTCAGACCCTACAGGGTCTTTGAAGGGCCTGGGAGTCCTCTGAAGGGCCTGAGTGTTCCCATAGCCCTGATGCAGGCAATACAGTGTGAGATGAACATCGCAGGATTGGGAACCAGACTCACCAGGTTC
The DNA here is from genome assembly GCF_003031525.2 of Neophocaena asiaeorientalis asiaeorientalis. Classification (NCBI taxonomy): domain Eukaryota; kingdom Metazoa; phylum Chordata; class Mammalia; order Artiodactyla; family Phocoenidae; genus Neophocaena; species Neophocaena asiaeorientalis. The sequence continues at coordinate 5,563,706 of NW_020173491.1, read as the reverse complement.
AAGTCCCAGCCCTGCCCTTTGCCGGCTTCACTGTGCCCTACCGCGGACCTTTGTCTGACCTCATTTGGAAAATGGGAATAATACTAGCACCTTTGCCATAGAGTCATCGTGAGGCTTTAATAACATAATTGACTCAAAAGCATTTAGCATTTATCTCAGCGCAGAGTAAGTATGTAATAAATGTTGGCTTCTAGTTGTTAGGGTTGGACGGAATTCAACTCTGCAAGGCATGGGGTCCACCCACAGTGGCTGAAGACGTGGAAGATGAAAGCTGGATCTACACGGTTTTTAAACTATAACTCCACGCTCTCTTGTTTTTCTACCCGGCATCTTACTCATAAAAACCGAGAACCCAAAGAACATTGGGTGACGGGAATCACAGCTTGCTGCCTGGGTTCTGGGTCAACAGGACTTGATAATATGGTCCAGGCTTTGGACAAAGCAGCCCTGCCTGGCCACGGCGAAGGAGATTTGTCATTTGGTTTGGAGTCAGGGGATGGTTTCGCCTTTCCTTCTGGACGTGCGTCGAATTCCAGCCAAAGCGTGTACCAGCTGCCCTCCGTCCCCCCCACAACCACCACTGACTGGCCCAGCAGGCATCTATCTTGATGAGAAGCAATTTCACAAATTCAAACGGGGTGCGTCTCCTACGCGCGTCTCCTAATCAGAGTGCACGAGCCCAATTTGTCACTGTGCTGTTTTCTTTCGCTCGCTGCTCTGTATAAATATGCCCAGAGGTTTGATGAAACTTCTAACATATCAACAACAAATGGCCCACTTACAGAGTGTGCTGTGGCTATTTTGAAGCAGGGCATTTCCCTCCTGAAGCTGGAGGCTCCCGTCCAACCCAGCAGCCTGGCACAACTGGGTTACCGCTCCTTGGATTCAACCTAATCCCAGGGCCTGGACCACAGCAAGCCGGGAGGGGGGCAGGGGAAGGATGCTGCAGAACACAGCTGTCTCTGACTCCTGGGCTAACTCCAGACAGCACCAAATCCTATCCTCTCCCAGATCTTTTCTCTCTTTGGGATTATGCAAAAGGGCAAATGGCGAGACTCAGGGACTTGAGAGCTCGATGCCGCTGGGGTCCAGGCCTTTTCTATCAATTTCTCATCTGAACCGCTTTCAGTGCCTGATTTATTAAGAGGCTGGTGGTGAAGCTGTTGGGCTGCTCCCTGGAAACTGATAATAAATCTGAGGTGTGGATCACAGGTGGTGGAGCTCTTTGAGCTGGATGGTGGAGAAAAAGTCTAGGAAACCGAAGCAAATGTGTCTGCATTTGCTTCTGGAAGTGTGACTTTTCAGGATTTCCTTTTGTATTTATTTTGAATTCCCTCCTCTTGGATTTAAACCTTCTGTCGCCTCTACGTTCATGTTCACATTTCAACCTATAAATTTCGTTTGAATAAAGGAGGTGTCTAGCAAGGAGATAAAACGTTCTTCAAGACAGAAAACTTCTGTCCCCACCCTGGCCCCCCATCTTTCACACATTTTGTCTCAAGCCACAGATGTTTCCTCTGCCTTATCGGTGTGCTAAAAAGAAATCCAATATGCCGGGCTTTCACATTTTCCGCCGCAGAAACAAAAGACAACAGGAGGGGAGAAAGGCCTTGCTTTACTTGGAGTGGGGAGAGTTAGGAGGGAAATGGGAAAGGGCCAGGTGCCCTGGGAGAGGAGCGGGGACTCCTGTTACCCTGGCTCACCTCTCACCCTCAACTGAAACTATTCAAGTCATAAGTGCTCCACCCACCTGTCGGGGCGAGGCTGCAAATGCTACCCTGATGTCACGTTCCTGATGCTCTTCCAAGGCTCCAGTTACGGGCTGTGCTGGGACTGCGCACTTGGCCCCGTGGGGAGCCGCCTGTCCCGCCTGCCCTCTGCTCTTCTGCCTCCTTCACTGGGAATTTTCATTTCCCCGCAATGTTAATGGCACAGTCCTGGTCCAGGGCCCAGTGTCTTGAGCCAGAGCCCTTCCTGCCTCGTCCAGGAAGTCCTCCAGTGACCAAGTCCTCTACCCCATCCCATCCTACTATCTTTGATGTAACCTACCCCTCAAAGCACTGTATTTTGGATTTTAATTTTAACGCGTCCGGGAGAACTTCTTGTAACGCTCACACCCCCAGGTAACGAATGGCACCACTAGTCACCCAGACCTCAGGTGTGTCGAGGTGACCCCTCACCCCATTCCAGCCACTCAGTACATCGTCCTGTCACCACAACCTCTTAAATGTGTTCCCGTGGGCCCCCTCCTTCTCTGGCTAGGACCACTGCCTTAATTCACACACTCACCTCTCATTAGACCCCAGCATGGGCAAATGCTTTATTTTTAATAGACATATATATATAACGTGCAATAGAAAATAAATTGCTTTTTTATTTATAACAATGAGGGCTGTCTTTCTGAATAAATATATCTACTACAGAAGCAAGTCCATTTGAAAATGTATGTAGGAGAGCCCGCCTACCTGGTGGGTAGATTGAGCAAACAGGTTAAGAGCACATGCCTGAGTCCGAAACCCAGCTCTTGCAGTTTCCTCGCTGTGTGACCTTGGGCAATTCTTTAACCTCTCTGTTCCTCTCAGGATTATGGTGACGATGAAATGAGTTACTGCTTACCTTACACAGGGTGAGTGACATGCAGTGGTGCTGCATCTTCACTGGGGAAGTCCGGACTAGCGTACAAGGCTCCTCTGTGCCTCCTGCTTCTAGAAGCTGAATCAGAGCATGTCACATCCCTACTGAAATCCCTTCCCGTTGCCTGCAGGATAAAGTCCGAACCTCTCACCATGGCCCCTGATCTTCCACGGTCTACCTCCTTCCTCTGCTGTCATTTGTACTCAGGGACCCTGCAATGTCAAACTCCTTACTGCCCCGCAAGTGCACCTCATTCGTTCGTGCCTCTGAGCCTCTGCACGTGCTGTGCCTTCTGCCAGACATGCCCTTCTCTCATCTTGTCCATTGGGCAAACTTCTCCTCCTCACGTTTCATTTCCTCAAGGGACCTTCCTTCCCACATCTTCCCCAGACAGGGTTAGACACTCTGAAACATCGGGGAAAAAAAAATGTCAAAAGCAACTTCATTTAAAATCACAAACAGGGACTTCCCTGGCGGTCCAGTGGTTAAGACTTCGCCTTCCAATGCAGGGGGTGCAGGTTCAATCCCTGGTCAGGGAGCTGGGATCCCACATGCCTCGGGACCAAAAAGCCAAAACATAAAGCAGAAGCAATGTTGTATCAAATTCAGTAAAGACTTTAAAAATGGTCCACAGCAAAAAATAAATAAATAAAAATAAATAAAATAACAGAGCTAAAAATATTCACAATCAAAACATCTTTTTAAAAAAAAAACTCACAAACAAAATCGTGTTAATAATGCAACAGGGTTTCGTTTAGAATTTACCTTGAGATAAATGAAAGATTTCCAATACATTTATTCGATGTGTAACCACATCTAGGCTATAATTACAACTGTGCGTTCATTTTGAGAACTAAAAAAAGCCACTCATGTGCTTAGCCACAGTTCCTATAAAATTATACAAGGAGTCAATCCGACTGTTTTCTCTCCATGTTTGACTTTGACAGCATGATTATTTTAAAAGTCCATCTTGTGAACACATCAGAGGATTTCCTTCATTTTCTCAAGAAACACTCAACACCTTGATATTCAACTCATCCTCTTGCAAAGCCCTTACCACATCGTCATCCCTGTTCATTTTCCTTTTTCTTCTGCCAACTGCTCCACCTCTGCTGCCAGGTCCTCTTTGAGCTCTGGCTTTGAGAATGACTCCAAGAAGTTCTCCAAGTTCACTTTCATCACCTTTGTGAGACCCTCTGTCTTTTACAAGACTGTTGATTTCAGTTCGCAGTTAATTTGAGTTGTATTAAGTCACGTGTGTTAAGATGCTTATAGCATGGGATTATCCAAAAATGAATACTCAGGGACCTCTGTCTCTCTTACAGCTCTTACCATCCACCGTGTTATAACTGGACATTTGTACCAGTTATAGGACAAATGTAGTGAAGCTTCTGTCTTTGTCAGAAACACCCAATGCCCCAGGATACCCAGCATTGGGGTGCACACACAATGTGCCTCCAGCACCCCACATCCCCCTTTCCGCATCTGTTCCCCCACCTCCTTCCCTCCAAGTTCCCCACCACCATCACCCCAACACCCACAGACCACTCCACACACACTTCCCTCCTTTCCTTTCCGTTTTCAAATGCTTGCTGTAGAGAAAAGCGGTTCTCATTATTGACAAGGTCAGGCGGGAGTGGCACATATATTCTAATCATCTTGCTAAATCTTGTCAATTAATGTAGCTGCCCCAGGGCACAGGGACAAGAGTCTGAGACCAAGTAATGCATGCATGGGAAAGACCACCATTGTGGATGACCAGTGTTTGCCCTGAGCCCAGCTGGAGAATGACGGGGATGTGTGAAATGTTTCCCAACAGGGTCCAGTGTGGATTTCAGACACATGAGCTTTTCTCATCTTGTTCAATAGTCTAGAAACCATCCAGGGAACCTCTTCTATAAGCCAGGGCTTAGCCCCAGTGAAGGAGCAGCTGGGCCACCATAAAGAAATCTCAAATTGCTGACTAGGGTGGGGCAGGGGTAGTGAAGCTTCCTCTTTGTCAGAAATACCCAGTGCCCCAGGATACCCAGCTCTCCAGTCCTGAGGAAGAGTATGAACCACATTTCCTACTGAGCCCATATAGGTCACCTCTAGAGCTTCCGGGAACACCAGAAATGGGTCATCAAGAGACAGGTCTCCAGTTTGGTAGATTTTGCTCCCTTTCAGTGGAATAGTGCAGTCATTCGGTCATTCAGTCAGTCAGTGAGTCAGACCATCAGTCAACACTGCCCATGATAGGGAGGGATCAAAGTTGGCCGGGTCCATCTTGAAGGCAGAGCCAGGCACACAAAATGGATCTCTTAGAAGGAGCAATCCGGACCGGGGCACGAACCCGCGTCCCCTGCATCAGCAGGCGGGCTCTCAATCACTGCGCCACCAGGGAAGCCCAAGGTAATCACTTTTATAATGTCAAATTTATTTTTGTAATTCTTAAGTTTTTATGATGGAGAATTTGGGCAAATATAAAAGTTGACAGAATATCACAGACCTCCACATATCCTTCACCCAATCCCATCAATAAATTTACGTTTAATTACATAAATAGTACATGAATACACTCACTTGTAAAAATTATTTTCAAACAGTGGATATAAAGCTCAGGATCTCCTTAAGCACCTCCCCCAGCCCCATGCCCCTGGCCAGAGGTGACTACTATCATTCCTTCGGTGGTTTCCCTTCCAGACCTTTCTCTATAGATTTCATGCATCTGTGGAAATACATGGTATTGCTTTGGGTCAGTTCTATAGTTTTGTTTGTTGGTGAAGTGTTGCTTTCACGTAGTTTATTTCATATGTTTGGATCTTTCTGCATCTTGTTTTTTGCACCAACAGAAAGCCTTAGGGAATTTTCTAAATCTGTACATAGAGTTCTACCCTTTGGCCATCGCTGAGAACTTATGCTGACCAGAGGGGACAAGGGACATGAAGGAAATCAGGGGAGGTGATGGCTGCCACAGAGCATCATTTAACCATTGCCTCAGGATGGACATTTAGGTTGTTTCTAATTGCCTACTAAACAATGCTGCAATGAACATCTTTGTGCAAAGTGTCCTTAGTTCACGTGCTAGTACTTTCCTAGGGTAGATGGACACCTAGAGGTAGAATTGCTAGGTCAAGGGGCATGGCCATACACAATTATTTTTTTAATAAATTTATTTATTTTATTTATATTTTTTGGCTGTATTCCGTCTTCACTGCTGCACGCGGGCTTTCTCTAGTTGTGGAGAGCAGGGGCTACTCTTCGTTGCCGTGCATGGGCTTCTCATTGCTGTGGCTTCTCTTGCTGTGGAGCACAGGCTTCAGTAGTTGCAGCACGCGGGCTCAGTAGTTGTGGCTCACGGGCTCTAGAGCACGGGCTCAGTAATTGTGTGCGTGGGCTTAGTTGCTCTGCGGGCGGCATGTGGGATCTTCCCGGACCAGGGCTCGAACCCGGGTCCCTTGCATTGGCAGGCAGATTCTCAACCACTGCGCCACGAGGGAAGCCCCACATTTTTAATTTTAGTAAATCCTGCCAAATTTCCTCAACCAAGTTAAACTCTCACTGGAATTTTAAAAATGTCCATTTCCCCACATTACACAATACTGAAATTATTAAACTTAAAAATTATTTGCAGACTTCCTTGGTGGCGCAGTGGTTAAGAAACCACCTGCCACTGCAGGAGACACGGGTTCGAGCCCTGGTCCAGGAAGATCCCATATGCCGCGGAGCAACTAAGCCCATGTGCCACAACTATTGAGCCTGCGCTTTACAGCCCACAAGCCACAACTAGTGAGCCCACATGCCACAGCTACTGAAGCCTGCACGCCTAGAGCCCATGCTCCACAACAAGAAAAGCCACTGCGATGAGAAGCCCATGCACCACAACGAAGAGTAGCCCCTGCTCACCACAACTAGAGACAGCCTGTGCACAGCAACGAAGACCCAACGCAGCCAAAAATAAAAACAAATTAAATTAAAAAGAAAATGATTTGCAATGCAATGGGTGAACAAATATATGTGATTTAAATTTTAATTTGCGTTTCCCTGATAACTTGTGAGTCTGAGTTATCTTTTCTTTCTTCCTTTCTTTTGACCATTTTTATTGTCTCACATTATTCAATGAAGATGAGGACATCTGAGACAAAGACACAGAGCCTGTGGCAGCCACTACCTCCCCAGGGTTCATTTCATGCCTCTTGTTCCATCTGGTTGCTATAAACCTTCAGTGATGCCCAGGGGTCCCATTGGTTGAGAATCACGAGTTCTGTGGTTGAGTTATAATAGAAACACTGGACATGGGTCTGACTTCCGGGATCTGAGGAGATTCCAGGAAAATGAGAGCCTTCTCTGCCATCTTCAATCAGGGAAGGCGTCTTGAGGGGAGAAGCTAGCCTGGCTGTGTTGAGGGTCCAGGACCATCCTGGGAAGACCAAAGGCTGGGTTCCCAGTCCTGGTCCGTCTGCACCACTCCAGGGCCCTATGCTGAGCTCTCAGGCCCGTCAACAGCCTGCTGCATTAGGGCCCAACCCTCCCGGACCCAATCAACCCTGGAGAACTGGCACCAGCCCCAGGAGAGGGCACAGCCGTGAAAGAAGCTAATGTTACAGGTAATTTTGGCAGTTAAGTCTCACGTTCAATTAAACAGATTTGTAGAATGTTACTTGGGAGGCCCAGCAATCTGGGATGAGTCCAAGTAGAATTAGGCATGGAGAACCCCAAGTTCCAAGCCCAGCCTCTCCCCTGCCTTTTCTGTCCAAAAATGGCTTTCTTGCCACCGGCCTGAGAACTCACATCCAAAGGAGGCCCAGACCGTGTGGCTCCCTGCCTGACAGCCCTATGTCTGTACAGAGCTTGGCAACCCATCCACTGTGTGTCACCTCCTTTGAATCTTTAAAGAACTCTTTTGGGCCCCTCCCATTTTAGAGATGAGGAAACTGAGTCTTCGAAGAATCTTTCTCAAGGACGCTAATGCAATGACTCAACCCAGAGGTTACATTGTATGATCTACAGGTCTCTCTCCCATATACTAGAATTTAGCATTTCTTGTTTTATTTTGTTTTTTGCTTTTTCCATGTCAGCTGCACCATGATTTACTTAATAATTTTCTTTAAGTCTACTCGCTTGGAAAAACTTACATACCTTACTCTAGGACGTCTATCCAGGTAATCGTGATTTTTGATGTATCAACTATATATGTTTGCTTATATGCCCACATAGCGATGGAATACACAGAAAACGTTCATTCTGTGTACCACCCCAAAGTCTCCCGTGTACGGCCAGGACATCATGTTTGTGCCTCACCTCGGGAACACCTCTTGATACCTCACTGCTTCCTTGGTAACGCGTGACCCTCCACCTAGGAGGCCAGTCCTCTGTTTGCGGGCAGGGGTATAAGGGAAGTATTATATAGCTCTGGGCTCAGGCAGATCTGAATTTAAATCCTGACCTTGCCACTTTACTAGCTTTCTGAACTTGGCTAAACTTCTTAGTCTCTCTGAGCCTCCGTTTCCAGGTCTATAAAATAGGGCTTATAATAGTAGCCTCCTCGTAGGGCTTCTGGCGTAACTCAGTGAGATAATGCGTGGGATGAGCCTGGCACTCGGTGTTCTGTCGTCTTTGGGAAGGAGAGGAAGCAGGCTGCCGCCTGGCTCCTGCGTGCAAGAGGCCACGGCAGAGTTCAAGTTCCTGACTGTCCACAAGGGCCAGTGTTCATACCTTTGGGGTGACTGTCCCTCCAGGTTAAGAATGCAGAGTCTTCGGATAAGGCTGAGCCTCTGCCCTGGGCTCAGGCCTCTGCTTGGCTAAACTTGGAGCTCAGTCCAGGTGGGAAAAGTAATGACCCCAGAGCAGGTGGCCCATCCTCTCAGCCCAGCTCAGCTGTACAGGGAAGGCAAGACTGGGAAATGTGAGCCAGAGTAGCAGAGACAGTTGGGGTCATTGCCCTCCCTGTGGAGCCCCCTAAACAATCCAGGGTACATCTACTCACTTTGGTTGTGGTCTCCACAACCAAAGGAAGCTGGAACCTCCACACACGCTTAGGAATAGTGTTGTGGGAAGGGCCCACTGTTGGTGGCTTTAGACACTCTAGCCCTTGTGAGCCTCTTCCTCCATAAAAAAAAAAAATTAAAACATATTTTATAATGATGTTGGTATAAAGACTGATTGAAATGAGTCTGGAGTCATTATTATATATTTATTACCACTATTTTCAATTTCCCTCTGATTTTAAAATGAAACTGATATTAAGACCTTTTCGTGCACCCCTAGAAGTACCATGGGTCCAGACACTGTGCCCGCCTACCTGAAGGATAGATAGGCTGTCTCGGGGTGCAGGGGATCAGGCTGACAGCATCCCAGAGGTGGTCCCCAGGGCTGAACTCAAAGGGAAAATGCCCATGGAGAAGATGCTCCCAGATCGGCTGTCAGGTACTCCTGGGTAAGCAGGACTTTCCCAAACAGCCTGGAAGGGACTGGCTTCCCCTGGATAGTGGGACCAGACCCGCGACTGGGGCAAATGCCCCAGGCTGAGTCTGGGGCACAGACCCCAGATTCCAGCTTCACCCTCCATGTCAAGGATGGAAGGAGGAACCCAACCACGGTGAGGAGCTCAGGGGACACGCCAACCCTAGGGACAAATCTCCTGTACTCAAAGCCACCGTGACCCTCACTAGACTCCTTCCCAAGAAGTTTACATTCCCCCCAAAACCATGCCCTAAATACATCTTAATAATAACAGGTGAGCCTTCTACCTGGCCAGCTCCGTGGCGAGCACTCGCTGGATTTCTTTAGGCAGATCTCTTGGTTGCAAATGACAAACCCAACCCAAGTTGCTTCAGCCAAAAGGGGGCATTTATCGTAAGGATTCAGGGAGTCTCAGGGAAGCCAGGGGCGGGAAAACACTGCTCCTTTGGGACTGGAGCTATAGAGACGTCCGGAAGCATCTGTATCTCCGTACATTTCACTCTACTTCCTTTGCAATCTGGTCCAGAGGCAAAGTATGGCTGCCCCATGGCTCCCAGGTCTATGAGTTATCATTTTAGACACCCTCAGACACCACTGTGCTGTCTCTTCATCTTGAATTTCTCCAGGAGAGAGAAGCTGATTGGCCCAGCTTAGGTCAGGGGTCCTGCCAACGAGGCAGGAACACGCAGGACAAACAACACTTCTGGGGGCCTTTGTCCTGTGGATGAAAGTGCAACTTCCATAAAAAGTTGCAGTGGAGGGTGAGCTGGGAGGCCACCTCGGGAGTTCCATCAGTTTTAGTCCATCCAATTTAATCATTTAGTCCGTTAGAAGCAGAAGGAATGGAAGTCGAGTGGTTAGCAAAAATGTATCCAGTTTGCTGGTTGAGTCCAACCACAGGAGTGATGGGCAGAGCCATCTTGGCACAGCTGTCATCATTGCTGTTGCTTGCAATCCTTCAACCAGAGTGTGATATATTTACCCAAGAGCCGCCCTTGGGGTCTTGGTCACAAACACATGACCAGGGCCAGCCTGCACAAAGCACTGGGGCTACAGGACTCCCATTTGTGCCGGGGGGCAACGCGCTTTCCAAGCTGAGGATGGCTGCCTTACAGACACCCCTTCTCCATGGAGCCCTAGGTGGGACACAGCAGGAGAAAAGCAGATCAGGGCTGGGTGGGCCTCAGATGCAGTCTGGAGATGGCAACTGCCATCCAACAGCCCAGCGCTGGGCACTGGCTGAGCCTTCAAGCCAAGAGAGGTTGCAGCCAACATACCAGCATCCCAGACACCAAGCAGATGACGCTACTCCTCTGCCATCTCTCCCAGGGAGCCTGCCAAGTCCCCAGGCCCAGCCAGCGCTGACATTTAAACAAAGTGTGTGTCAACCATATTACACAATATACCAAGCTGTGGGTTATTATGTGCAGGGCAAATTGACCACAGCAATTAAACTGAGATTAGGGAGTGATAAAGCCAGAATCCCAGGCCACCAGCGCTGTAACATACGGAGGCCTGACTATTACAAAGTGTGAAAGCCACATCAGAAGCTCAGTGACATGGCCCTCGAAGAAGACTCACCCAATCACCCCAGTGCCTCATTTATTTGGCTGACTTGCCATCTTTATTTGGCTTTTCTCCTTTTGACAATCTGACATTCTCAAGAAGACGCAGCTTATACCCGGCATCCAGGAATGACTGAGGACTGCCATGCAGGGTCAGGGGAACGTGTCCTCAAAGAAGTGTCTGACCGGCTATGGCTGGATGCTCGCTGGCTCTTCCCAGCCCCTTCCCAATTTGGACGATACACAGACACAGGGGGTCGCCTAGAGCACCAAAAGCGGGGTGAGGGGCCGTTCTCAGCCCACCAGTGCCAGGCATTCCGTTGGCACCAAGCAGCCTCAGAGCAAGAGCTAGAGACCCCACAAGCAGGACCAGCTAGGAAAGTCCCAGGTAGCGCCAACCCCATCTGATATCAGCTGGGCAGAGCACGAGGGCATGGTGAGCATTTTCTGGCCCCGAGACACACACTACACATCCCGAAATGAGCAATGCACTGACCTTTGAGTCACTGGCTCCAACCTTCTGGGTTATAGGGCTGTGGTCTTGCCAACCGCTTGTTGGCCTGTTCTCCGGGCCTTTTGCCGGCCCCTGACATTCAGATCTTACTTGGTGTGTGGCGGGGGGAAGGAAGGGTCCAGAGGGGGCTTCTTCCTCCAGGGCTGGGTCTGAGCCCTGAGCCCTCAGAGAGCTGCCTTTTCTTCCCAAGGATTCCCCATGCCCTGAGACGGGCTTAGCTCCAGAGCCCACTGCCCCAGGAGCCTCGGTGGGTCAGGGCTCCGTGGTCAAGGGTATAGGACATGGAGTCAGACAAGACTGCAGTTCAAATTCTGGTCCTACCTCTTGCTCACTACATGACCCTGGGCAAGTGAGCTGCTTTCTCTCAGCCTCAGTTTTCTCATCTATAAAATGGCCCCAAATAGAATCTCTTTGGGTAAGCGTATGTACATACATATTGAAAGTTGGGGAAGGATTCGACCCATAGAAGGCTCTCTATCTGCGGTGGTGATAGCTGATAACAATGATTCCAGGAGAACCTGGCATTGGATTTTGTTATTACCCTGACCATGAGGGTGAGTTTATATTCCGGGCTCTCATATAAAATGTTGCCAGGGGGTTCCTTCCGTGGCCAGAGGCCTGCTTTGTAAGCACATCTATTGTTTGCCCTTCCTCTGCTCCGCTCCATAATGGGGTGTGGGCAGTACTAACTCTGCAGGCTGTCTGTGGTCTCAGACTCCTGTAAAAACCAGCTTCAGTTAGCTGCAAGGAGGTCCTGGTGGGAGTCTGGAGGGTTGGGGAAGGGAAAAGCCAGGGTGTTTCACCCAGAGTGTTCTCTCTCTGCCTCAAGTGGCTTTCAGGATCTTCTCTGTGACTCAGACTCCCTCCAGACAGCCTGGCATGGCTGCAGCTTCCAACCAGGTGACCCTGGTCCCAGGGCTCGGGAAACACAAGTTATCCAAGTTACCTCACCATTCCCTGCTTGGCATCTCGACTCTTCCTCTAGCTGTAATCAATTCCCTGCATTCATCCCCCTCTGTTGAAAACACTTGAGTTCGTGTTTTCCTGGCTGGACCCTGACTCATCCACTCCCCTCTCCAAAGTGTCTTTGCTGCATTCACAGACGGCAGGGTCCTGGAGAACTTCTCAGCATTTTGAATTTTAATAGATATTGTGCCAATCACCCACTCAATGGCAAGCTCTATGAGGGGAAGACCTGGGACTGTTCGGTTAAGCCTTGCATCCCCCAAAGCCCAGAAGAGTGCCGACACATAGTAGGCATCTTATAAATATGCACTAAATGGATAAACTATTGGTCCAAAGAAAGAGCCCGTTTGGAGGCAGCCCCCTCAAAGGGGCGGGAGCAGGGGAGGTTCCGTGATGACTGTTGAGTTGATTGAGGGAACAGATAGTCCTCTGTCTCACTGTTTCTTTATTATTAGAAATAACAATGGTGGTGTTTAGAGGGTTAAAGAAGCAGATTCCATCTAAGCTTCCAGAAAGGCCAAAATCAACCCCTGGATGGAGTCAGATATAGCCCACTGTTAAACAAGCTAAATGAATTGATGGTCTGCACTCTGTAGCCTGAGTTCTAATTGAACATTGTACCCCACCCTTGTTTCCTTTCCTTCCTTTGCTCCTTAAAGGGGTGGCGGGGGAGGGAGAGAGTGGTGGGGAGACCATCTTGTTTGGTTTAACACATCCTTATAAATTGCCCAAGGTCCTTTCCGGTCAGAGGCAGATCTGAAAAAATGAATGTAATACTGCTGTAACCCAGAGATACTGTGGGTGGGGGAAATGGTTGAACCCAATGCACTGGGTCTATTTGTAAATGCGCCCCTGAGGTTAAGATACCACTGGCTTTTTGAGCAGTTTTTGGTTCTGAGTGGTCAGGAAGGATGAGGAATCTCTGCCCAAAGCTGAGTAGGTTCCAAATTATGAAAACCTTGGCTCTCAGAGAGGTATATATTTGATGTCCCTGGGAAATGGAATGGTGGGGTCTTCAGTCTACCATCTGGCTCCCCAGCAACCCCACCTCCAGGCACACTGGAGATGACTTAGAAGGGCTCCAGGTTCTACCTCTACCCTGAATCACAATTTATCTGCCCCTTGACCTACCCAGCAGTTCCCTGCTCTCAGCTAGCTAGCACACTGAAAATCTTCCCATAAACTAATTCATACTAAAGTGTGAATAGTTCTACGTGGGCTTCAGGTGTTTGCTTATGAATATGAAAGGTGTCTTTTAAGAGCCTTTGGGAGGATTCTCAACACCGTCAATGGAGATGTAATCTGGGAGATTTCTGGAAGGGAAGCCTTCTCACTGAGAGTCTGTTGACTTACCGTCCAAGATTTCTTCCTGGTTACAGTTCGGCCACAGCAGGACCTTGAACGAGCTACATCATTTTCCTTAGCCCCTGATTTTCCTTCTGTTACTTGAGTGGGTTGAATAAAATGGCCTCTTGGGACCTTTCACTCAAAAGTTGGTTCCTTGAATCCAAATTTCTTAGCTCGACTTTTAAATCTTTCCATACACCCTAAACTCAACTTTATTCTCCATCACTCCCCATGCAGAAACCAGACAGACCACATTAACAATGCTATTAATAATCATATAAAATCGCCGGTGTTTCTTGAGTACTTATGTGCCAGGCAGTACTTTAAGAACTGTTTCCATTTGTCCCTCACAGCAATCCTAATAAAATCATTCCCATTTTACAGATGAGGAAGTAAGGGCTCACATAGCGAGCAAGGGCTGGGGCTAGAATTCAAAACCAGGCAGCCCATGCCCTAAGCCATGACATCGTGCTGGTAGACTGGTCCCCTGGACAAGATGCAGTACTGCCCTCACTGTACAGATGTGAAAACTAGTCCCAGAGAGGTTAAGTAACTTGGTCAAGGTCATGCAAGCAGTAAGTGGCCTCTGAAGCACTTCCCTTGGGCTCCACCATGTTCCCACCTGATCTCAAGACCCTCAGGCTGCCCTCTGGCTTCTGAGCAGCTGCCCATCCCTCATCACCCTGGAGGTGCCTCTCTCTCTCTCACTCTCTCTCTCTCTCTCTCTCTCTCCCTCCTTAGACTGCCTGACCTGCCTTCCCGTCCCTGACCTGGAAAAGCAGCAGAAGACCTGAGGGTCTGGGAGATTCAGCAAAGGCAGTAAGTTGCTCCTTTTCCATGAAAATACAAATCAAGAAACCCAAAGTCTTTTCATCTGACCCAGAAAATAAACTTCCTTTCTTCTAGGCTGGGGTAGTAGATGCCAAGTTCCACCTCAGGCCTTTAGAAAACAAAACCAAACCAAACACTGCTAAGCCTTAAACCCTTCTATGATTCCATTTATAATAAAAACATGGACTTCCCCTCTCCCCTGGTGGGGCGAATCGCTGCGGTGAGCAAAGCTGTTTTCATAGTCAGCTAATTACCCCCTTAAAGATGGCTGATGATCTAACTTCCCGCCCTCGGCTTGGCCTGAGAGGTCCCCTGCTTGGCTCCAGAGACCTAAGTGGAGGAGAAGTAGGCACTAGGGGGGTGAGAAGGGGCAGGACGGAAGCCCCCATGAACCCCACCTCCCAGAGCCTGGAACAAGAACCCTGGAGGCAGAAAATCAAGCTTCCAAACCTGCCTCTGCCAGCTCCTGTCTGCACAAGTGATGTTACCTTCCTGAGGTTCAGTTTCCTCATCTGTAAAATGGGGACACCAATGGTGCCATGAGAAACTCAGGGAAAGCACAGGATCTGGCACAGAGCGAGTGCTCAGTTGGTGCTAGATCAGTCATCTCTTTCCTATCCTACTTTCCCATCCTACCCAACGCTGAAAAGCCTGACTGGGCATTTGCCATTTCCCCATGTTCCTCCCCCAGTCATAATAGTCATAATAATCATGAACATTTAGTGAGCACCACCAGCCAGAACTGATGTCTTAAGTGGTTTATAGCTGTTATCTTATTTAATCCTAGGAACAACCTCAGGAGACAAGTCCTATTATTATGCCCATTTTACAGATAAAGCAATTGAGGCTCAGAAAGTTTAACTTACTCAACTAGGAAATGCTGCAATAGAATTATTATTTATAATATTTCAGTAGGTACATGGGAGTTTTTGTGTTTATGTGTGTGTGTGTTTCATCTCTGAAAAAGAAAATCGGATAAAGAACTTGCTGGGTATTGAATTCTAGGATAAGAAGGATCTTCTCAGGGTTTGAAGGCAATATTCCATCATCTTCTAACTTCCACTGTTGTTGTTGAGAAGTCTCTTGCTATTCTTATCCCCAATCCTCCCGGTGTGATATGTTTTTTTCTCTCTGGAAGTCTTTAAGACCTTCTCTTTACTTTTAATGATCTGAAATGTCATCATAGTGAACTTTTAGTTCAATCTTTGTGCCAATCTTTGTTCATTCATCGCACTGGAAAGCCAATAGGCCATTTAACCTGAAGATTTCCAGGCAGTGTTCTTGCATTTTTTCTTTGTGTCTCTTTTCTGTGTGCATTGTTCCTAATAATATAACTAAATGTTTGAAGGTGTTTTTAAAAATATTTCTATCTTTAAAATGGCACAGCTTTGATATTTAAACCCCATAATTTATTGTTTTCTGTTTGAGTGGTAAGCTTTTCTATTATACAAGTAAAAGGTGTTCCTAGTAGATCATCTAGACCAGGAGTTGGCAAACTTTTTCTGTAAAGAAACAGCCAGAAGATATCCTAGGTTTGGGGGACCTTATAGTATTTGTTGCATCTACTCAATTCTGCTGTTGTGTTATGAATATAGCCATAGAAGATACATCAATGAGTAGACCTGGCTATGTTCCAATAAAACTTTATCTATAAAAACAGATGGTGGTCCAGACTTGGCATTCAAGCCATAGCTGGCTGACCCCTAACCTGAAGAATCTAGACTAATAAAATGAAGGAAAGGGCTTCCCTGGTGGCACAGTGGTTGAGAGTCTGCCTGCCGGTGCAGGGGACGTGGGTTCGTGCCCCGGTCCGGGAGGATCCCACATGCCGTGGAGCGGCTGGGCCCGTGAGCCACGGCCGCTGAGCCTGCGGGTCCGGAGCCTGTGCTCTGCAATGGGAGAGGCCACAGCAGTGAGATGCCCGCGTACCACAAAAAAAAAAA
>NW_020173491.1:5514072-5547440 GCF_003031525.2 Neophocaena asiaeorientalis asiaeorientalis | reverse complement strand
CAAAAAAAAAAAAAAAAAAAAAAGAAGGAAACAAAATTATCTGACATCCTACCACCCAAAGATACCTGATTTCAGGATTTGAGTGTGTATCTTTCTGATTTTTTCTCCATGCATATTTATTTCATTTTCAAAAGAGAATCGTTGTCTATATACAGTTATAATCTGGTTTTCCCACTTAATATTTCAAGAACATTTCTGCCATTAAATCGTCTTCAATAATATTACTTCTAACAGCTGTGCAATATTCCATTAAATAGATATATCCCAATTTATATACCCATCCCTTTATTGCGTGCCTTTTTTTTTTTTCAATTTTCATCTTTCCTACAAAGGATCAGGGCTGATATTTAATTGCTGGGCATGAATCTAGCCGCACTAATGCTCTATAAGAGGCATCTGTTCTGATTAGTTGGTGCCCTGGCCATGACAGTCATTAAGTACTTTGAATATCAACCTTATAAACAATACGGGAGTAGCTATCATCAGAACTCTTAGTGAAATGTGGTAATTATTCACTTAGGGTAAATTCCTAGAAAACGACTTGCTACTTACTAAGTATTAACATTTTTGACATTTCTGACAAGCATTGTAAAATCAAATTCCAGAAAGGCTATAACAATTGTTAATCCTACTGGCAGAATATGAGAGTTTCTCTTTTCTACAAAGGATCTTTTTAATAAGTAAATTTCACAAGTGATCCTGAATTCTTAAACTCATAAGTAATATCCAGGACCAATGTAATCTAGCCTCCCTCTTGAACGGTGCATAGAATAAACTCTTGTAACACATCCCAGGCATGCAACCTTCAACTTAGCCTTCTCAACGTGGGCTCCATGGACACTCACTGCAGCACTTATGCTTAGAAAAGAGAATTCTGTGGTCAGATAAATGTAGGAGATGTTAGTACTGTCATCCCTCTTTTTGAGAGTCCCAGAGCTCACCAACACAAATACAAGCACTGAAAAGGCATACATTCCATTCTGAACCATTTACCTCTTTAATCTAGAGTTTCCCAAACAAAATCCGTTCCTCAAGTAATGTCTTATAGAGGCTCAAACGACTAAGTCTCCTGAACAAGTTTGGAGAATCTGATCTAACGTGTGTCCAAAAAGCGTAACCCTATCGTGGTACAATAGCACAGTCTTCACACCCAATAACCTCGCCATCAACATAAAACAAACAAGGAATTAAGATCATTAGCAAGTAATAGAAAGACTTTCATATGAGGACAAGCTTTAAAAAATGAAGATTACTAATTCTGAAAAGAGGGATGATGAAGGGGACATAACTGAATGGGAAAGGGGCTTTCTATATTCTGAAATATGACTTTGGCAGCCTATAGAGCATGGAGGACATCGTTTAGCCTTCACAGGAGACAACAAAGTCGAGGAACTCATTACCCCATTAAGTTCAAGGAACATTCAGGCAAATTCGTGGATGTCAGGTTCAAAAGGGGTTACTTGAGGAAAGCTAGGGATTTGGAGGAAGAAAACACCTCTGACCTTTGGAAGCTGACATCAGAGAAGGAAATTACAGTGTTCCTTCTTGGAGTCTGCCAGTCATCACTTAGTCCTTTTCTTAAAGTTCTCCAGAGGAAGAGCTCCTTGCATCCCTTAATAACCCATCTCATGTATCCCGACATTAACTGCTAAGAAAGACCATCCTCATGCCCGTCGAAGCCCTTCGGCTTCTTTCCTGCCTGAAACTTAAAAAGAATAATTTAGAATTCCTTACTTCTTTTATCTATTAATGAAAAAGGAGGGAAGGACAGGTAGAGTGTGGGGAAGACCCCGAAAACTCACTCAATATTGATTTTCAGTCATCTTCCCACAGTAATTTTGAACTTTGGAACTTGCAGCAAAACGCGTTTAGAATTCACGCTTAAAAAGGGCGTAGGTCCCCAAGACACCCTCCTGCTTTCAGTGGTTCCTGAGTAATATACGTTTTATAAAGATGATATTCATTCAAGCTTGTAGGTCCTCTCTCCAGCGGTCTCCTCCATAACAGGGCATCTCATAAGATCACCAGCACCAAACAGCCCAAAGCTTCTGGGCACTTTGGCCACACAATAGATAATGCCGGAGATTTCTTTCTGGAGGTCAGCATCTCAAGGCCCTCTACTGAACTTGTTAACTTTCTCAACCTTGACAGAGAAGACGGAGCATCTAGAAAGGGCTGTCATTTTATCACGGAGAAGACATCACTTACCCAAACCACTTTGCTTTATTAATTCAAGAAACGAAGCAGAGATAGGAAGGGATTAGCCCCAAGTTGCAAAGTTATTGAGGAGTATGGCTGGGATTAGAAGCCTGGGTCTCCTTCAGCGGAGAGCTCTACCCATTTTCTCCTATTCCTCTTACACTGAACACTTTTGCCCCCTCTTACAAGGGGCAGTTGATGGGTCAGAGGGTCTAGGAAGATTCCTCTAGTGAAGATGGAATCCCCGGACTCCCAGTCTGTAGAAACAATGGAACTCTCCTGCTGTGTTTTGAGGTCTTTGTCTTGTGTGTGTCAAGAGTTAAACCTTTGGCCAGATGTGAACCATTTCAGAACACACCCTCCAACTGCCTAGTGAGACTCCTGCAAAAATCTCCTCCTTATAATTATGCAGAAAGCATCTTTCTTGCTAGGTTGCCAAATAATATTGCAGGGACTAAAGCAAAACTTTAGTTTTCCTCTCTTCCCTTAACTGTACATCCTTAGCTTGGTTTTAAATTTCTCCATCCTCCATTGGCATTGACAACCCTGGATTAGTAATGCTAAAAAATTTATCTTTACAACCTATTGTCTTAGGTAAGATTGTATCAACAGCTCCAGATGGACCAATCTCTAAGAATAATTTCACTTCCCCTTATCATTGACAGGAATCACATTTACATATTCTACTGGTGGGTGAGATAATGCAGAGATGATTAATGTCCCTCGATGTACAGATACCTGTAGACTGTTTGATCAATGTCTCCCCAAGAAAGTGTCTTTCATTCTGGAAGCTCCAAGTCCAAAAACACGCTGTGATTAATGTAACTAAATGTTTGAGGTCGGGAGAAGCTGCAGGCTCTGTTCCTGTGTCCCCGTCATGCTAAAGAGAGGTCACAGGAGACTGGATTAGTCATGTGGAAAGTCTATGGGGTGCTTTTGTATGGTGGGGGGGGAATGTCAAATGTCCCTTTAAATTAAAAAGCAGACTCTCCCCTGGAATTGCTCCGCCAGGGAACAATGACACACTCAGTCTTTTCATGTAAATATCCCTCCCATTTTGAAAACCAAGCAGGTCTAATCCTGCATGCTGTATTGGAGTTGGGACCTATTCTGATTTATTTCACACATTTGTTAACCAGAAATATCTGGCTTCTCCAAGTTATCCCTTAGAGAGGCACTGGAACCAGCTGGAATTATGCACAAAAAGAAGAGTTAGATATTGTACATTGTTTTCTTAATCGTCCAGATTTATTTCAACATTTCAGCTGAGGTGCCTTGGAAGATGATTCAAAGATAACGAAGAGGTTAAACAATGACTCTGAAGCCAGCCTGAACTGCCTTACATCTCAAATTTTCCTTAAACTGGGTGACATGGGGTCACGTTCCAAATCCTCTCATGCCTCAGTTTACTCATCTGGAACCTGGGGATAATCATTGTAAGTACCCTTCAGGTTGCTGGCAAGCTTAAATGAGGAAACATTCTTCACGGGCTTTGTTCAGTGCCCAGCACTTAGCAAGAATTCAATAGATTCTCGCTATTGTTATTGTCATCATTAATTCTAAAAATAGCTTGTTGAAATGTCTCATTTTCGGACATGTCTCATGCACACCGTCTGCAAACAATGAGGTAAGGTTTGCTTCAGGTACTGTCTGGCTAAGTTCCTCCTGAAAAGAGACCTATTTCCACTGGAAAATATATTTAAAGAAATTATGTTCAATTCAAGTACATTTACATAATAATATGCATATCTAAAACCTGACTAAGCCAGGCTGCCCGTAGCTGTGGGAGCTGAGAAGGCCATATTTAGGAATACAAATGACTTCGGGAATATGCTTCCGCACCCTGGACTGCTCCCAAGGAACACACGTGGGTCGCGATTAAATGGCAAGACTGGAAGATACTGGAGGAATTAAGAAAGAGAATCCGGAACCACACACAGTGGTCAACTCCACAAGATGGAGTTTGGGAAGGAGGAGCCTGAGTTGGGAGTGGGGGAATTTCTCAAAGGAGAGTGTAGGTCCTGGGAAAGTCATTCGAATCACTCATTCATTCAGACATTCATTCATTCAACAAATATTTACTGAGTGCCAGGTGTTGGGATAATGTAGTAAACAGATCAGACCTAGTTTCTTCTTTCATGAGGTTTACATCCCAGCAGAGAGAACAGACAGGACAAGCAAATATAAATCAGGTCATTTCGGCCAGGCATAAATCCGATGAGGCAAACGGAGCCAGCCATGCTCCTGTCTCTCAGAGCAAGGAGGAGATGCTTCACAGGGAAGCCGCTCAAAGGCATGTGAGGAGTCTGGATGGCACTGTCCTCTTTTCTCTCCTGTAAGACTTTGGAAAAATCACACCCTCACTGGAGCCCTCACCTCTTTAGAATGTGAGACCCATAACTCCAAGTACCCAGCATGGAATCCTTTGAAAGGCAGGTCATCCAACAGTTACATAATCCAGCCCAGGTTTAGCAAGGACCCAGTATGTCTGCTGCCCAGTTCTCCATCCTGAGCCCATGGCAGGCATCACCAATCCATTGTGATATTGCCTCAGACACAGCCTAACTCCGGGCAGACCCTATCAATCAGTCAGAGTGGGCACTAGTGGGCTAGCCCTTGGCCTCTACCATGGATGAAATTATGGAAGTCTAAGAAGATATATGCTTTCCCTGCTCATTGACACAATCAGAAGATGTAGTTACTACATTACACAAAAAAGGGAGAGACCGCTATATGATGGCATGTGTCATATCCTTACAATAGCCAATCCTTTTTCCATGGACATCCTTACCCACCAATGGCAGGATAGGGCTCCCCAGCTGGAGCCCTCGGGGACCTGCAAGGCTGAACACTGTGGCCTGGCCCCTTCCTCAGTACCACACAAACACCCCTCTCTGAACTTTTACCTCAGAGGCAGCATTGGATGGGCTTTGGAGTTAGACCAACCTGAGATTAAATCCTGTCTCCATCCTTTGCCAGCTATGTGACCTTAACCTCTCTAAGCCTTAGCTTCATCATACATAAAATGGAAATGACAGTATTCAACTAACAGGGTGAGCATTAAGTGAGCTAGTACTTTCAACGCATTATACATTGTTAGCTGTGAACAAATGGTATGTATCATCCTTATTATTGTAGTTATGTTAACAAGAAAGAAAGAAAGGAAGGGAGGAAGGGAGGGAGGAAGGAGAAAGACAGAAAGAGAGAGAGAGAGAGAGAGAGAGGGAGGGAGGAAGGAAGGAAGGAAGGAAAAAAGAGAGAAAGAAAAAAATTCTGCAAGAGAGTGTCATCACTGGACAAAAATGCCTCTTGCCTGCTAAATAATGCAAACTGTTTGTCCTTTCAGACTGTGAAGGTTTAGGAGGAGGTTTATGTGATTTTGCATTTTTCTCCAACAGGGAGAGAGAGCCAGGAGGGAAGGTGGCAGCAGGGGGATGTATCTCTAGCAAAAAAAAAAAAAAACACATTCAATAAATGGGAAAATTATTTAAATAAGCAATCCTGAGGAAAAAAATAAGGAAGCCAATTTTATTCATAAAACAAGTGATTTACAGCATTCTAGCTAAGAGCAGCTTTTAACTCAAGCCTCTGAGATCCTATTTATTATTCAACAAAATATTCAAGATTAATAAAGGTATCTTTAATACTAATATAGCAGCAAGAGCTAATATATGTAAAATAATTATTATGAAAAGTATTATCAATATTTGGGGGAATAATGTACATGCATAATGAATGAATTTTGCCCCTGGGTTTAGGCTTATATCTTGGCCTGATTTTGCATGGAGAAATTCTGCATTATAATGAAAGGCAAAATGATCACACATTATAACTGCGAGTTTTTTATCACTGCTTAGAAGGATCCTAAAACTGTCACCTAAACAGGAAAAAAATATATATATTCCACATAAGCATGTATATGGTGAGATTTTTTATCATTTTTTGAAAGGCTGGAAACACCCAAAACACCCAACTGCTTTCAGAATGACAATTATCAACCCTGAAGAAGTAAATAAGAAATTTTATAATAGCCAAATATCACAAAAATCTACCAAATTTTAGGCAATTTTTTCAGTCTAAGCATTTCTGAGGATGAACTCCTCAGTGATTTCCAAATGGCATATAAAAACTAAATCAAATAAAGAATTATTTTCCTCTTCATGAGCCATCAAAGACCTTTCAAAATTGAACAGAAGCTCCTTCTCTACCTCTCCCTTCACCCCAAACTTCTGAAGTAAAAATCAATTTCTATTCAACAAACGTATGGGCATCCCTCCTTTCACCAAACCTTGTGAAAGTACAAAGAAAAATCTGGAAGCATTCCTTTCCTTCCAGAGCAGATAATCATAAAATCAAATATGAAAAGGGATCTCAGCAATGAACTGTCTAATCTATTCCCTTAATTTAGAAAAAAAGGAAACCAAGGCCTAAAAATGGCAAACTCACGCAAAGCTACATTTCCTTACTTCGAAGGCAGGGAAATTTCCACCACCACCCCTCACCCCTCGAACCAAGTTCATCAGGGCAACCAATGAAGATGCAGTGTCCGCTGATGACGTCAACTGTTTCCATGTGGAATCTGCACCTCCTCCTCCACTGAGGCAGGGCTGGGGTACCTTGGGGGCCAAGCTGAAATTACCCTTCACCACCCTCAGTACAGACCCCAATTTGAACAACAAATCAATTGACCCTTACTGGGTACTTTGCACAAAGCACAATGTTGGCTTCACTCATCAGCCTCCGTTCTTCCATTGACATTTCAGTTGTGAAGGCTTCTACCTGAAATGATCCCTAAGATGAGGCAGGCATGTTCACCATCATCTAAAGAAAACAAAAGTTTCCAAACGTTTGCTAGCTCTGGAATTTATGTGTAAGAACTCATGTTTGAAAGGTTTTTTTTTTTTTTTTTTTATGTTAAATGACTACACCGTAAATCTCACCAACTGCATAAATCAGACTTGACGCCAGCCCCAGGAGTGAAGCTGGGACCGATTTATGATGAGGCACAAGAGAGGAACACTGTGTTTTATTTGTTTTACCACCTGGCATTTACGCGCAGAGGAGCCTGGGGGGAGCTGGCCTGTGCGAGCCAGGGAACAGTCCACAGGGCTACAATAAATCCAACTATGACTGGCAACCCACTTTGGGTTAAGAACTTGGGCTCAAATAACCACAAAGATATGCTGTCTGGTGAAAGATTCTTGATCCCGAGCAGAAACAGTGTTGGATCGGGAGTCCAGTGTGACAACTGTCTTGCCTAGCTTCAAACACTAATTATTGTTGTTAATAAAGACTTTTCCCATCTTTGTTACTGGGAAATTCAAGATTAATATGTACCATTTTAAGGGACATTTTGTGAATTTTGAAATTATGAAAATTTGCCTTCAAGAGTCCTGAGTCTTTTTTTTTTTTTTTTTTTTATTGCGGTACACGGGCCTGTCTCTCTTGTGGCCTCTCCTGTTGCAGAGCACAGGCTCTGGACGCGCAGGCTCAGCGGCCACGAACCCGCGTCCCCAGCATCGGCAGGCGGACTCTCAACCACTGTGCCACCAGGGAAACCCCAAGAGTCCTGAGTCTTTAAAGGCCTCTCAGTGAAACTTGTCTCTGGGATAACATTCGTTTATTAAACATCTACTATGTGGCAGGTATATTCTCTTGCAGAGTTTACCATCTAGTGGGGGATACAGAAAATAAAAGGATGATAGGTCAGATGAGAATAGTTGCTCCAGAGAAAAATAAAGCAAAGAGTGAAGGGAGTGCTTTATCAGACAGGATGGTCAAGGAATATCTCCTTGATAAGTGGACATTTCATTAGAGACCTGAATGAAGTGAAGGAAAAAGCCACTGTGATAACAAAGGTAAGAACATCCAGCCAGTGAAAAGGCTGGAGGTGGGAGCGAGGTTGACATCTTCAAGGAACACCAGGGAGACCAGGGTGGCTGGAAGGAACGAGTAGGATGTTTCCCTGCTGTCATAAAGGAGAGTGTTCCTACGAAACTTTTCTTAAGTTCAAACAGTGTAAGGTGAAGAAGCAATTCCCTTAGGACACATCTTGCTAAGAGATGCACAAAATAAATCTAGATCAAGCACAGATGCTTGATCAAAGCTCTGGCGGCTGGATGCTGAGTGTAGTTCCTGGGGAAGGAGCTTGGTGGCGCCACTCTCTCCATTCTGAGTACGCGCTGCCTCTAATGGCTCCTGCCAAGCAAATGCTGAAAACGATTTTCACTTTTTTTTTGTAAAAGCGAAAATCCTCTTCAGATTTCCTTCGCTCATCAAAAAACAGGTACTAATGTAGCTCTTTCGTAAAAGCAAAGTGGTGTATTGCAAACTTTCAAAAAGTGGGGGATGCCTGTAATATCCGATGAGATCAGAGAGGTCACTGGGGGTCAAACCCATGGAAAGATTTGGGCTTTACCTCTGAGTGAGATGGGAAACTTAAGAAAGTTTGAGCAAAGGAGTAACACGATGTGACCTATGTTTATTTTTTTTTTAAACATATCACTCTCTTATTGGAGGTCAGAGCATTGGGAGGCAAGGGTAGAAACTGGGAGACCAGTTAGCATACTACTGCAAGAGTCCAAGCCACAGGTAACGCAAAGGGTGACACATCCCCTTACTCTACTTTCACCTCAATTTGCACCTCATGCATATTTCTCACTAACCATTGGACCCATTTTAAGAAAGACAAAATCACGGTTAAAGCCAGAGTCTGAGAGCTCTGAATAATTTGGAAAAAGAGCTGATTCTGAAAACTAAGTGTTAAATCCAGGGGACGTAACAGGTCCTTTTCCTTTTGAGACATATTAAGGATATTGCAGTTCCATTCATGATGGGATTTCACTAGGATCAGGGTGCATCCTTGGATGATAGCATTCTTTCTGATGCTTTACCTAAGACCAATTTGTTGCATAGTAGTTCAGGCTCCTGGGAGAAGTCTGCTGTAAACCTGTTTACCACTGTGTCAAGAAGATAGTACTAGAGATGTCATTGGACTTAATGAAAGCCAAACCAGACTTCATAGAAAGAAGGGAGAGAAGGAACACCAAAGAAAGGGAGAGGGTGGGAGCAACTCTCCCACATCCTCTTCCCGCAAATTGGCTTCTAGTAACGTGAGCATATTGGGAAGAACACTTAGGAGTGATTACCAAGAGAGGAAGGTTGTCGGGGGGCGGGGGGGGGTGCACCGTCAAGACAGTGAAGGATGGGGCCAAATGGGAGGGAATGGACAAATTAATGATTAAGGAAGATTTTTTGCTTCCAGGAGTCGTGTCCAGCCTGGCCTCCCAGATTTGAGCAATCTTTCACTGTCAAGAGTGGCTGGGAGATTGATTCAATTAAGATTAGCAGAGTCGAAAAAATGGCATGGGTTAGTTTTGATTAGTGATGTCTTGTCTCTCATCTCGTGGTGGTGTCCAGAACACAGGCAGAGTTTAGCTCTATCAGGTCACAGGGAAAGCGAGGCAGGCTTCCAAAGTGGGGTTCATGGACCAGACCCTGGGGTGGAGAGGTGGCATTTCTTTGTGATTTTCTTCTGAGGTCTCTTCCATTTGTCCTTCTTGAGGATGATTTTCTTATAATTAGCTACATTTTCTAAAGGAACACGAAGGAGGTGGGAAAACTCTGAAACGTGAGGGTCACTGTGGGGTACAACTCCTTGAAGCAAATGAATGTAATTGGAGGTCTCATTAATTCTGAGGCGATGCCCAGGTGCCCTCTCTGCTCCATCAGGAGGGCGGTAGAACTCTCCAGGAGATGCGAGCATGTCTGAAACAAAGAAGGGCAGACAGTCCTCACATCTGCTGGCAAAGAACCTCACTGGGCTTGGGGTTCCCGGGGTGAAGAGATGCAGCAAACACATCACTCTCACCTCCTCCCACTGACACACCAAGAAGCCAAAACGCACCGGTGCTGTTGATTTCTGCCCCCGCGGGTCTCTGCGTTATAGGAGCAGCCCGCAAATGCTTAAAATAAATGTGCCTTGCAATTTACGGGCACCTCTAAGTTCGTATTCAGACCCTGTTGCTGGATAAGTTTAATGAAAGTGGTACTTTCCACGAGGTCCCTGCTGGCATTAGTTCACATTACAAAATCATTATACATAATTTGACACTATTGTGTACCCTTAGCTTAGAAAAAGAGCTTGTTTTACAGCTCTGGGGACAGAGGTCCCTCCAGATAAGGTTGGGCTTATGAGAGAGGGAGAGAGGAGGGAAGGACCTCCCTCTGGTTAGTAATGAGGGCTTTGATGTTCAATGCAGCTACTCCCTTTATGCTCATCAAGACAGATATTTAGTCCAAGGAAAAAAAATTGCTAAGTTACTCTCTTAAAAGGTAGCTGCAGACCATGCACTAAGCTCAACTGCTCTTAAAAGCAAATATTTAATCTGTGTGTTAAAGGCCTCTCCCAATGCCACCAACCCCCAATGGATTTTTTTGTTCCTCATTTTACAGATGTACAAACTAACGCTGAACCAAGGAAGGAGAATGGCCCAAGGTCAAAGGACAAGACAGTGGCCAGGCCAGGCTAGAATCTATAGATACAAAAGGACTAGGAGAGGGTTTCCCTGGTGGTGCAGTGGTTGAGAGTCCGCCTGCCGATGCAGGGGACACGGGTTCGTGCCCCGGTCCGGGAAGATCCCACATGCGCGGAGCGGCTAGGCTCATGAGCCATGGCCGCTGAGCCTGCGCGTCCGGAGCCTGTGCTCTGCAACGGGAGAGGCCACAACAGTGAGAGGCTCGCGTACCACAAAAAAAAAAAAAAAAAAAAAAAAAGGACTAGGAGAAAACTGGCAAACTCCAGTCCGCCTTCAGATTACCTGAGCAGGAAGTCAAATAGGTCCTTTACCCAAGGCACCATTGGGATCATGCAACCTTAAACGAATGTCCGTGCCTGGTCCACTGCCGTTTATTCGAGAAACTGGGATGCAAGATTGATGAGACTTTAAATGGTGTTGTATCCTGGGCATTCGTAACTTGGACTGGAGTGCAGGAAATCCTGCTTGTCTCACAGAGGGAGACAAATGTGCTCTGGAAAATTCCCGGAGGGAAGGAGGGCATCACGGGGACTCTCCATCTACACGGGCAAATCTGGCCTAAGTCAGACATGAGAAAGGGGTCCAGGATGGCTCCTTCACATTCCAGAAGTTCCCCGGGACAAGTTAGTGTGGCGGAATGGGCGTTCCAAATGGAGAATGGGAGAAGGGGCAGTTGGGATGGTAAGAGAGGCTTTGGGCTCTCACCCACCAGAGAATGGCTTCATCCCCAAATGTCTCTCCCCTCCCTTACCTTGAAGCTCCGCTCCCTCCAACAAAAGCTGTCTTCAGGGACTCAAAAAAACCTCCATCCTCAACCGAGAGAGGGAGGGAGATTCTCAGAGATTCAGAAAGAGAAAGCTGGATTCCAAGAGAGACAGACGGACAAAGAGAGTCTAATTGACTCAAAGCGAAGCGATAGAAAGGGAGACAAACACCCAATGGCTTTCAACATACAAACAGAGAAAGAAAATTTCACTCCAAGAAAACCTTGAAAAAGGGAAAGACCACAAAAAACACACATTACTTTGCTCTCTCCTTCCCTCTTTTCCTTCCTTCTCTCTTTCTTCCTTCTGAGTCAGAGTTCATGGGGATCCCAGGTGAGTGGTTCAGGTCTTTGCAGGAGCGGGCTTCGTCACAGAAATAAAGCCCTGTAGGAACACTATCAGTGCCCGATATTTACAGAGAGTTTATGACATAAACTCCTGTTCTGAGCACCTTGCATGGATTTCCTGATTGAATCCTCACCACCCTAGGCTCTGGGAGCTGGGATGATTCCCCTCTTACAGGGGAGGACACAAATGTTCAGAGAAGTTGTCATCTGCCCAGGGTCTCAGAGTTAGTGCTGTGCGAAGCCGAGAGCTATGCGGATGTCTGTCCCTGGTCCCCAGGGTCCCTCCTCCTTCCCCCAGCTGGAACTTGGAACCACAGCCTTGGGAATCCCCAGTCACCTCAAAGTGGGTTCATCCTCCCCCTTCGCACCTACATTTATAGATGACAGCGCATTTCCTCATCCAAAATCTCAGTTGATTCCCCCAATAGGGTTTGAAGGCTCCATTTTTGCAGACCAAGAGGACCCTGTACTAACTAGTGGGCTACTTCAAGAGGGTCTCAAGCTGTCTCCATGTCAGGTGGATCCTACACTTTTCTTCCAAGCTCTCCTATAGGCACAGGAGAGGAAGCAGGTAGCCCTGGGAGGTTTGGGGGATGAGAGTGGGTAGTGGACGGAACTCAAACACGTAGAGTGCTAGCTCCACGCTTCTATAAAAGTTCCTTTTGAATCTGAAGATGTCATGGGGGTTTTACCTTTGACTGCAGAATATATCTGTATCTGAGAAAACAGAGAAATAATGTTTTTAACAGCTTGTCTTGGAATAAGATCGATGCCCACACATCCCCCAAGCTTTATTCCAAAGCGGAGAAGGGTCGAGTTTGAGAAGCTCAGAGCTAGTCCAGATCTTACCTCACGCCTACCATGTTTCAGCGGAGAAGGCGGAGGCCCAGAGAGGTGAAGTGATTTGCCCAAGGCTGCACAGCAGGGCAGAGTCTCGGACCCACAACTGCTGAAGCCTAACCCAGGATTCCGACACCACATCCATCCCACATGACAGTCAAGAGCCCAGGCGGTGGAACCGGCAAGGATGGGTGAGAGTCCCAGTATGGACTGGAGTTGCAGTGTGGAGTTGCACAACTGTCGGGGCGGCGCTCCTCACAGAAGTGATGTGTTCGGCACTTCTCGGGGTCGGCAGTGCCTGCATGCCAGCCACATCACCCCTTTATGCGCTTCAGCTTCCATAATAATAGTATCAACTCCAGGGTTTTGACATGAGAATTAACTGATACAGCAAATACCTGGCATTTAGTCGGAACTCAACAAAATGTAACTTTTAATGCTGCCCGCATCTTCACCTAAGAAAAAGGATTCCCCGGGACTTCCCTGGGGGCACAGTGGTTAAGAATCCGCCTGCCAGTGCAGGGACACGGGTTCCATCCCTAGTCGGGAAGATCCCACCTGCTGCAGAGCAACTAAGCGCATGCACCACAACTACCGAGCCCGCACGCCACAACTACTGAAGCCCACGCGCCTAGAGCCCGTGCTCTGCAACAAGAGAAGCCACCACTTGCCACAACTAGAGAAAGCCCGTGTGCAGTGATGAAGACCCAACGCAGAAAAAATTTAAAAAATTAATTTAAAAAATGAGTTATCGTTCAAAAAAAGAAAAAAGATTCCCCTTCTTCTTTGATGATTCCTTTCCGAGACCGGCGGTGTTGGGAAGCTTTACAAGAATGCCTTTTAGAGCTATAATAACGTTAACCCACCTCCATGGGTTGGTGCGGTGCTAAATTAACACCTGTAAAGCACCTTTAACAGGTGCTGATATAAAGCAAGCATTAAGTAAGAGCTGCCTCTTTCATTATGGAGAGCTACGCGCAGACACACATGCGTGCTGACTCTTTAATTCAATAAACATTTATATATTTATGAATAACTTTTACTTCCACATATAAAGCCATCCCTCCAGGCTTCATTTCCTGCAGCGTTAGTTGGGTGGTTGCTCCACGTGCATCTTTTTTGAGGATGGAGGAACAATCGTTCAGGAAAGAGGGCATTAGGAGAGCTGCTTTTTCTGGTGTCACAGGAGAGAAACTTCTTAATCCAGACCGCGCTGACTTTTCCCCTCCCCGATCAGCTCAGAGCGCCTCTCCTTGAAGGCGGGGCAAAGGCAGGCTCCCAGAGCCCTCTGGCTCCATTCAAAATCCTCTTTTCAGAGCTGTGGCAGTTTTATGGCCTTTAATGACCCCCTATTGTACCCTGATTGCCAATCAGGGCACACGTAATGACCAAGCAGCATCACTTAGCCCTTATTCCAATGACAATGGCCAGAGCGGCCAGCTCGCTGTTTTGACATGAGCGGGGTCACAGGGAAAGTTTTTGGGCTGGTGATTTAAGGAGGCCGGACCAGCCAGCACCCTGGACTCCTCGGTCGCTGGGACTTGGACAAAAGAATGAACTCTGAACTTTTCCTTTGACGGATGGAGGTCATTAAAACCATGATGGGGGCCCCTTCAAAGGCAGGTGTAGACCAGGCTGTCCCTCAAAGCGCCTAATAAAGAGAGAACAGGCGATTGTATGGGATTCCGAGAAGGGGGAACTTCTGAGAGATTCACTCAAGTGGTTCAAAGGAATCAATGAGCCGCTCTGGCCGATTGACGGGGGCCAGAAGCGCCGCAACATTCCCTCTACCACCCATTCAATGGGTGGCTGCCCCAATTGTTCCCACGATAAATGCTTGGGGTCCTTTCACGGGTACCCTGGGCTCTGAGGCCTTAGACCAGCACGAGAATCCAGAAGAAGCTACCTACCAGCCCCCATTTTAAATTCCATCCATTTTAATAAAGTGCCAAGAGACCTCCAAGCAGCTTAAAATATTAAAGGTTTCTTTTAAACATCTGGAAGATAACATCTAATTACTAGATGGTGCTCTAAGTTATTACTATGTAATCAGAGCTAATCCCACCAACACAAACAAACAGCAAACAAAAGCTCTTCCCCTAGAAGAATCATCTCTGCAGAGCCCAGAAGGGACCCCGACATAGCTTCCACGCCTCCCAACCCCCATTCCCACCACGGCACAACCAGCTGGGATCACATGCTGCCCCTGGGGGGGCAGATCCTGAAACGCTGACCTCCTGGCAAGTCAGCAGGACAAGGCAGCTAAATAGATTGACTGCAAATGGCTTGAGTCATCGAAGTTCAACCATGAAGGGAAATGAAAGCTCAGGGAATTTCACCTCCCTCTTCAATTTTTTTCAAAAGGTGTTTTGGCTTTTCACAAAAGGATCAGAAATGTTGATCTCAAAGGTCTGAGCGGGAATATAAATGGATTTGGAGAAGCTGGAAGCTGGCTCTTGGGGGAGTGGTGTGCTGAAGGCCCCATCAGGATCACTTGCCCAGCACGTTACACACACATGCACGCAGGATGCCGAATTCGGCACCCCTCTCCTGCCATGGCGATGGTTATTAAGGGTAATGCGATCGGATGAGAAGGCAGCACATGGGCAACCACAAAGCCCAGAGGAAGCAGCTGTGCAGACAAATAAATGAAGGTCCCGCCTCTCTAAAATGTACCCACAAGGCAGAGCCACATCCTTTGCATTGTCCGAGGACAAATGATTGCGGGTTCTCCAGCAGTTGGTGGTGTCAGCAAGGCTGAAGGAAAAAGTGATGACTCGCGGGCACTGGGAAGAGGCACCGGAAACACCTAGCTGATGGGAGTCCACTTTAACCCTTCCTTCTCTCCTTCTCCAACAATGAAACGGAGACAAAGGAGCAGGTTAGCCTCACTGAGTCCTAGAAAGAAAAGACTAAAGAGCCATGAGAAATAGTAAGGACTTTCCCTCCCTCCAGATCCCTAACGAAAATGATCCCATTCTTCCTAGCGGTTCACTATATTGTAACAAACATCTTTTGAGCATCTACAGGCAGTGTCCTAAGTTTTGGGGTTAGGTGGTGAACGAGACAGACACAGCCCCTGTCTTCACTGGGAGATGGAAATTCAACAGATAATTACTCAAATCATGAATATTCTGAGAGCTGCTACAAAGGAAAAAAAGAGGGTCTTCTAAAGACCTAAAGCAGAGAGATCTGCTCCAGTCAGGTGGGTTGGAAAAGGCTGAGTGATGACCAGGGCTGGGATGCTGATGTGAGTAGAGGTGCTTTGGACAGAGGGCACAGCGTGTGCCAAGGTCCCACGAAAAAGGGGAGGAGATGGCTTGGACTCGCAGGATGAGAACAATATGACGGGGACAGAGTAGCACAGACTTCCATCCCAGCTGCTACAGTTTCTCCTCAAAGTTTATCTGAACAGAAGGTGGCCGCCCCAGGGCAGGGAATGGAGGGGCAAGCTACCGTGGGCTAGGGGATGTAAGATTTCACTGCAGAGCCAAGTTTCAGAAGAAGGGGGGGAGGGGAAAGGGAAGGGGGAGGAGGGGAACTAGAGAAGCAAACTGGGTTGTTTGGCAGATTGAATCCTGACAGAGGTTGGGGAAGAAATATCTGGAAATATCTAGAAGGTGGCGATCTATCCAATTCCCGGTTCTGCTAGATCTGCCCTGAGCAAAACACCACCAACAGCTTCTGCTTTGAGTTCATCCCATCCCAACTTCTTAGGACTGTGAGGAAAGGGACCCTACAAACAAACACTGGCGTCACATTCCTTAGTTTAGGGATAACCTAAAGTTCTTGCTTCTAACCACCTGCTGCTAAGTAGTTTTACCTCTTAAAAGGGAAAAGTAAAATCCACTAAGTTGACTTCTATAGATAACTAACATTTCCTCACTGTCTTCCACGGGTCAGGCACGGTGCCACAAACTTTAGCCTCCTTTACTCCTCTTGAAACAGGAGGCGTGTGTTATTATTATACCCATTTTATAGATGAGGAAACTGAGGCTCCAAGAAGCTACTTAGGTGAAGTCACACAGCACAACGCTGAGAAAAGTGGATCCGGAATTTACACCCAGGTCGGCTGGCTCCAGCATCGTTCCCTTGAACCGCTGCACCGTTCTACCTTTCTCCTGGGAGACAGGAAATAAAGGAGATTCACATCACGCTCGACTCAGACGTTCGTTTGGATCAGGATAGAGGAACGCGGCTTACCGAGAGACAAGGCAAACAAATGGGGTGGGGGGCTTTTTCTGATGCCCGCGGACAGAAGGACCGTTCTGTGTCCGCCCCCGCCGCCGCCGGCTTGGGGTGGCCCTGCTTTCTTTACAGGAAACAGCTCAGTGAAATATGCAAGCGTGTTTAATTGCAGGGGCTCGGGCAACTTGTTTATCTTCCTTAAACACTGCCCGGGTGGCTCCCGTTTGTTATCTGGGGTGTGAAATGGAGGCTGACAACAATTAATACCTCCTCCCAGGCAGCTCGGCGGCGCTCTGACGGGAAGCTGTGTACTTCCGAGCAGTTGGCGGAGGAGGTGGCGGGCCGAGCCGTCACTCAGCATCCGAGGTGGGGGGGGAGAGTGACAGCGGCAGCTGACTGCCCCTCCCGCGGCCTCCGGAGAGGCCCCCATGATAAAGCGTCCTGCTTTGTGGTGTAATCAACTTGCTATACATGCATTACCTCCTAATGAGAGCCGTGTTTAAACAAGTGTATAGAACACATCTGTCCAGGCCTTGAGACTCGAGGCTGTGTGACCAATTTCAGCATCTGAAAGTTAAATTAATGGTAAAGGGTTTAATTGTGAGTAAACAATACCGCATTAAGGAGCGGTAAACACAGCAGTGGGGACCCACCGACCGGCTCTGGCATCACAGATGCGGCTGCCTCTGTGTGACCGTTAATAGTCCCCCCGCCCGGACTTTCTGACAGTGTCTTGAAGCCCATTTGTCATCGAAATGGTCCGTCCTCTTCTCAAACATAATTTTGGCCCATGGTCCATTCACCAGGCCTACAGGGTCTGTGTTCTTTGGACCGTGGGCCAAAAAAAATCTCGAGGCAAGCAGGGAGGGTCTGGAGAAGATCCAGCTTCTACAGTGAGGCACAGGGTGGGGTTTAAGGGGGACAGACACCCCCTTATATCCAGGCAACCAGCGTCCGTCCAGAGCAGTGAGACCGCCTTTAGACTCCAGATTTCAATGGCAATGATTCCAAACCTGGTTTTAAAACACCCTAGGGTGTCTCCAATGAACAAAGGATGCCTCCAAAGCAAATTAAGTTCCCTTTAATTAAAGATCATAACATACGCCACAGAACATTCCGTCACGGTAGGGGGAAGGAAGAGACTGTCACATAAAATAATAGGGCTCTACAACTCAAAAAAATTAAGGATTACACAGCGAGGGCTCTGCACCTTCCTGATGTGTTAGCAGCCATTGTCACTGCCACCTTGGAAACTGAGTCTGGCCACCCGTGTGTACGGTACAGCGGACCGGCCCTCAACACAGGTGTATGCTGGGAGTGAAGGCTTGGCCTCGGGAAGGAGAAGGGTACAGGTCTGGTCCTCTTTGTCTATCTTCCTCTCCATCACCTGCAACCCAGTCAGGTGGGAGATGTCTCGGGGGCCAGATCCTGATTCAGAAGATGCCAACAGCACAGGACTGCGCTCTTGTGAGAGGGCATGGCGTCTCTCTGCATCTTTAACCATCCCCACCTGGGAAGGCCTGCAGCGGGTAGCTCAACCACCGAGAACCTTCCTCCCCTTTGCCTTCCCCGCAGCCTGGGGGTCACCAGTCAGCCCAGCCCCTCTTGGCAGAGCACTGAATCGGGGTCTGTGGGCCCGAAGCTTCAGCTATGAACAGAGGAGCACTTGACCCACTCTCAGGTGTGTTTCTCAAGGGCGTCTCAGAAAGGGGAGCTGATAACGGCCAAGATCAAACGTCAAAGGCACTAGACTTCTCTCTCGTTTCCTTTAAATATAGAAGTGTTCGGTTTCAAAGACAAAATGGTCTTGTGTTTGCACACCCAGACTCCAGAGTCAGTAAAATCCTGGCTCTGCCTCTTTCACCTCTTTGAGCCTCAGGGTCCTCATCTGTGAAATGGGTTGCTGAGGGGATGGAATCCATTCGTACATGTCAAGGGCTTTGAATGGTATGTGGCACAGAGTAAGTGCTCAATGAATGTTAGAAGCTATTACGATGGGTGACAGGTGCCCCTTTTAATAAGACAATCTAGCGGACATACAGGTTCTGCTCAAGGAAAAGCAGAACCACAATTGTGTCTGGATCACCCTGAGCCACTAGGTTTCTAGAAGTCCAGTGCTCACGTGCACTAAGGCTTCTTCTCTGCACTGCCTGGTCCACCCCTCCCAGCAGCCAAGTACACACGGCAGCCCTGGACGTGGAGGTAAACAACCCACCTTCCCTGCCTGACCCAGGCCAGCCTTCCACACTGGTCAGAACTCCCCCCGAGCCAGATAAGTAACTTCTTGCCTCCTAAAACCAGCTCCAAGTCAAACCAGCCCTCTAGCTCCAAGTCAAGCTTTTAGAGGTAAATTTCTTGGAAAGGTTCACCAGTGACTTATTTTGTACATTCTAAGTACAGGTAACCTCCCATTTCTATTTCTGACACCACTCTTACCAGTGTTGTGGGGTTTTTTTTTTTCTCCTTTTTTAACCCTTATTGGTGCTCTCTTGTCTGCACTAGGCAAATCTGTCTACCACTCAAGAGACCCCAGAATTTCTAAATGTGAGTGGTGACAGAGTCACTGAAAGAGGGCGCTAGCGGACCTGCCCGGAGTGGCTTTAGGAGCAACAAATGGCTGGAGGTGGATGGTTTCTGCTGAAATCATGTCCCTCCCTCCCTCCTCTGAGCACAGGCTCCGGACGCGCAGGCTCAGCGGCCATGGCTCACGGGCCCAGCCGCTCCGCGGTATGTGGGATCTTCCCGGACCGGGGCACGAACCCGTGTCCCCTGCATCGGCAGGCGGACTCTCAACCACTGCGCCACCAGGGAAGCCCCAGGCCACCCTTTTGGTGCCAGTCTACTGAAGCTCAGGTTTCTTCAAAGGGGGCCCAAAAAAGTATTTGCCTCACTTTGCCATTGAGATTGGATAGCAGAGTTCTATCACCACTAAAATGGTGCTGCCATGTTTTTGGTGTTGTCTCTTGGTTTGAATTATTCCTAGTTCGACACATGCGTCCTCTTCTTCCATCTCTGACAACCAAGCCCATGAAGTGCAGAGATGGAGAATAACCTGGCTGAGATGCCCCACTGGTGACGGAGGCCTTCAGTGTTTCCAGGAATAGCCGGAAGCAGAGCCCATCTCCCACCTACGCCTGGCACCCTCTCTACTCCTGCTGGTTCCACCCTAGTAGCCAGAGGAAGGTAGAATTAGTTCAAGCTGGGGTTTCACCAACAACTTGTAGGCATGCAGAAGATCTTTGTAGCCCCTGAGAAGTGGAAGGAAATTTGGAAACTCTCTTTTTCAGTGACATCCCCCGCCAGCAAAATTTGTCTCTGCTGTGAAATTCTAACTTCAGATGAAATCTTTTGCAGAGATTAGGACCAGAGCCCTAAACACCACCAACCCCCCACCTCAATTTCCACTGCGATGCATCCCTAGACACATCTGCTGTGGATTCTTACCACAGGAAAGGGCTGAAAAATCACCGTACCTTGTCTGACTCCATTTTCCAGTTGAGAAGACTGTGGCCCAGAGAGGGGCATAGACTGGCAGGAAGTAA
The DNA here is from genome assembly GCF_003031525.2 of Neophocaena asiaeorientalis asiaeorientalis. Classification (NCBI taxonomy): domain Eukaryota; kingdom Metazoa; phylum Chordata; class Mammalia; order Artiodactyla; family Phocoenidae; genus Neophocaena; species Neophocaena asiaeorientalis. The sequence continues at coordinate 5,527,023 of NW_020173491.1, read as the reverse complement.
CACAGCAATCAGCGGACAGACACCTCACACACACCTGCGATGACCTTGCGGTAAACTATGGACCCACCCCAAACACCATCATCTTCATTTTTCTCTCTGGCCTAATCAAAAGATGGTCCCCCGCACTGCCCCAGGCCTTGTCCAAGGGATACCCTGTTTATCTTTCAAAGAGAAAGTCACTCATTTTCTCCCCCTCCCTTTTTTAAATAAAAAAACCAAAACACAGGCCCCAGATTCAGCCATTCTAAGTAGGAGGGGAAAATAGAACCCACGGAGGCAGCAGATGTTGTGTTTCTTCCTCCTCTGTGACTTTAGTTTGCCTTGAAAGCCCATTTTCACCACTTATTGATTTTAGTTTGCTACTGGTCTATGAACGACAACTTGAATTAAGACGACACAGGCTGAGAAGCCACAAGGCAGTGCTAAATGATGTCTTCCGCCTCATGGCGAAATGCCTCACGGACCCTGAACCCTCCCGCCCACCCCATTCTCCCCAGGAGCTCTGGGCAGGCAGACCCCCACCGGGCTGCTGGGCACCAGGCACCGGGTCCAGGGGAATCAGGACAGAGCTCTGGGATGAGGGGAGAGCCAGGGCATCACTCCATTCTTCCCAGGAGCTCTGGGCAGGCAGACCCCCACCGGGCTGCTGGGCACCAGGCACCGGGTCCAGGGGAATCAGGACAGAGCTCTGGGATGAGGGGAGAGCCAGGGCATCACGTCACAGCTGCCAGCCCCACAGCCTCTTTACAGACAGAGAACTGGCTTGTTTGGAGCAGGGTCTGTGTGTTTTATAAACAGCAGCTCCAAGAGAACCAAAAGATTCGACCCCGCCACTGCCTCCACAGAGCAGATATACTGAGCCTAATTGTCCTAGTTGCTCCAGACTCACACTTACAGAGAGAAAACTCACCAAATCAGCCTTCAGTAAATCAACTTTCCTCCCTTCCAAAACTCCTCACCCAGAAAGGCCCTTTGACAACGACACCTTAAAAGTGGCATTGATGATCCATCCTAAACCTTAATCTGTACTGTACACTTAAAAAAAAAAATTTAACACACGCCCTTTAACTCAGAAATTCTACTTTTACAAGTGCATCTTAAGAACATAATCGGATAAGTGAATAACTTTCATAGAAGGCCATTTATTGCAGCACTGGTTATAATAGACAAAAGTGGAAACAACACCTAAATATCTAGGGAGAGGGAATTGGTAAATAGCTTTTGGTAAATCTATTCAATTACATACTATGCAGCCATTGAAAATGATGATGCTGAACTATACTTATTTACATGGAGAGATGTTTTCAATACATATTGCTAAGTAAATAAGAAAATTCAGAAATGCTATGTCTAGTCCAATTCTTGAAAAATGAAACAAAAAAATTTTTTCATGGAACTCTTCTGAGCATTATTTGCATAGAAAAAAATGAAAATTGAGATAAGCCAAAATGTTAAGCTTTGAGGAGCTTTGAATTCCCTTCTGACTGATTCCTGAATGTATTCATTTATATTCAGGAAAAAAGTAATGAAGCGAGTTTCTTGTGGGCAGGTGGAGTTGTATGAGCCAAAAGATGGCCTCAAATCCTGCTCCAAGCTTTCTAATGTCACCCGAAGAGAGTTCCCGTCGTGTCCGATTGGAAGCTGTCACCCCTCAAGCAACAGCAATGCAGCTAACACAGGGCACTTCCTATTTTCTCATATCTTCCAACAGCCAGTGGGAGACACTGCATGGGTTAGACTAACTTAGAAAGCCCATTCTCACAGTCATTTTGGAAATCAAGAGGTTAGAGTTTTTTTCTCTTGACCAAATCAGCAGAGAAAACAGAGGTTTGGGGGGGGGGGGAGAGAGACAGAGAGATTGAGTCTAACCCAACATCAGGCAGTATACCAGGAGCAAAGCTCATTTCAGTGGTTTCACCGTATCCCCAAAGCCAGAGATCCATGACCCTGAGTGAAGGTGAGACTGAGAGAAGACCTCTCCCATCTAAGAAGCTCCCGAGACAGCACTTCGAACCCACGCTGGGGTCATGGACAAACCTGGGAATCTAATGGAAGCTATAACCCTCTCCCAGAAAAATTCGTGTAAACAGAATTTTGCACACAATTCAGAGGCTTATGGGCCATCCATGGACCTTTCATGAGTGACCATGGGCCACTAAGTCATGGGAAGACTCTCATCAGTGGGGACCCATCTCCATTTTAACCCAGCACCAATTTTGCGAAATATTTGTCTGCATGCTTGCCACACCTTCACGTGCCCCACCAAGTTTCAGACTCAAAGTCAGGACGCTGGCACTCCCCGGGGCAGGCCAGATGAAGGCCAAGAGGGAGGGGGAGATGATGGGGGGACAGTGGGCAGAGGAGTGGAGGTGGCCAAAGCGCCCCGCACACACAGCGCCTTCTGTTCTCATAAGGAGGGTGTCATCTCGTTACTCCACGGCTGCCTGGCGGGACTTCCTCGGAAGCATAGCATCTTCTGTGTTTTGCAAGGCTGTTAAAGAGGGCAGTGAAAGCGTACCACAAGTCAGACCTCACACAGGCACGATCCTTCCAGGTGGGAGGCCCTGCCTTTCTGATCCTCTGGGCTGGTGCAGAACTGGGGCCAGCAACAAAAGGTGTTAATAGCCTGGTGAGGAGTTCGTGCTGATAGATGACCCATTATGGTGATCACTCTTGTGCGAATGGCAAATAGGTTTGATCAATTAGATTTTAATGTAAAGTGGGGCCTGGGGGAGAAAAACAGCAACCGGGAGAGAGAAGACCCTTTGTTACTAATGTGTCTGCAAAAAGCACTTAATTGAGGTCATAATAATATTAGCAGTTCTCATCATCAATAATTCAGCCTTATTTATTACTAGCCGATAAAGTCCTGTCAGGTGGGAAATGTAGGGGGCTTTTGTTAAAGACCAGGATACATGGGGTTTCCTCTCTCTCTCTCTCTCTCTCTCTCTCTCTCTCTCTCTCACCAGCTGCAGCTGCTGGACCACAGAACATCTAATTCTCAAAATGCTTTCTAGCTATACTCCCTATATGTAGAAAAGAGGGACGGAAAAATACTAGTTTTCCATGAGGTATAGTTTTACCCTCTCCTGTATTTCCTGACTCCAAAAAATTTTTTTGTTAAACCCTCTTCTCTGAAACAGTCACTAATTTTGCTTCAGAAAAGTCAGGAGAAAATTTCTGTTCTCGCACAATTTAGGATCCTAAAGAACGACATAAATTCTGCCTTTTCATACACTTTTTAGTCACCTGTGGTTTGTTAACTTTTAAAGCAAAAGAGAGAAAGCGAGTGACAGCGTGTGCAAAATGAATGTATAATTGTACATTTAAAGATGCTAGCTCCAGTGGTAACATTTTAAATGTATTAGCCTCATAAAACTGCCTCATTACTCTCCGTGTCTTAGAGGACATACTTGTCCGTAATGAGGCAAACGCAGGAAATGGCACAGGGGTGAGAGCAAGGGGAAGGAGGAGATATTTGAGCTGGCTGCCATTTCATTTTTCAGAAAGGGGGAGGAAAAACACTTAATAAAGATAATTGGCCTGGTAGTGCCTGTTCCCATCTGGAATCTCAACACAGACAGACCCCAGGGCAGACGATCAGTCATTAACCAGGAAAATAACCTATTTGGAAGGGATCCGTTTGTTTTATAAATGATGCTCCACTTGAGAACAGCTTAACTGCAATAATAATAAAAGTTCCTCGAAAACCCAGCCAGGGGACGGTGCTGAAATATCGATCCGGCTTCTGCTGATAATGGCTGGACTGGGCTTCCGCTCAGCTTGCAGGAAACAGCTTTTGAAGTTTTGCTTTTCTTTTTTTTTTTTTTTTTAAGTCTAAATAGAATTTAAACTGCCCTTCGGTGATCAGTGGCTATTAGTGGCCTTGGTCAGGACACAGTGAGTCGTGGGGTCAGAAGAGGTGGCCCAGGCTGAGGATGGAAGGGGGGGGAGACGAGGCCCCAAGTGGAGGGGAAGGGAGGTCAGCTCCGGGCTCAGTAAGTGGAGACGGATTCTGCAGTGAGGCCGCCGTAGCCTGGGAGGCAGCCCGGGGACAAGGACTCGGAAGGATGAATTGCCCCCCAGCCCCAGCCTGCCTATTATGCTCCCCCAACATACATGCACACGCGCACACGCACAGACACACAGAGGCAAGGCAGGAGCGATCAGAAAATTCATGCATCGAAGCCAAACTGGAATTGTATAGATCAAGGCAGTGAGGAGAATCCCAGCACCTGATCCCACTGCCCCGATGATGCAGACAAGGGGGACCTATTACTATAATTAGAAATAAGGTTTCAGTGGCAAAGCCCCTCTGATCCACCTATTTCCAAGGAAGGTTACTTAGCTGCTTAGGAGGGCGTGTGAAAGTGAGGTCTTCTGAGACAAAGGAAAATGGAGAGGTGGGGATGGAACCTACATGCAAGCTGCCTTTTAAGGAAAAGGAGGAATCTGGGCTCTGAAGGATCCAAGTCTACACCAGTGGTTCTCCACTGGGGTGATTTTGCTGCCCGCCCCCGACCTCGACACGTGGCAATGTCGGGAACGTTTAGCGCCGTCACAATAGGGGGAGAGGAGTTGCTGACATGTGTGGCGTAGAGGCCAGGGGGGATGCTGTGTACCCCAGAGTATACAGGACAGTCCCACCCTTTACCCCCACCTACCCACACAACAGAATCATACGCCCCTATGTCAATAGTGCCAAGTCTGAGAAGCACCCACCCCCATCTCCCCAGATCTCACTCACTGACAAAAAAAACCCCACTCTCCAGTTCACTCTGGACCCCAAAACACCAGCCTCTGCCCTCACTCCCCACTCCCCCTCTTCCCTATCAGTTTCATTGGTTAATTAACATGTTCCAGGAACAAAACATCTTCTTTTAGAGTTTCTCAGGAGCCAGGTTCCAAACATCACTTCCTTAAGTTGTTGGTTTCAGCCTGGCAGCCAAAATTGGAAAGAGGATGAAGGTTCATCCGTGACACATGGGACCCACATGCCCACCACCTCAGGATGTGGTGTCCTCCATGGCTCCACAAAGAAGGTCACATCTTTTTTTTTTGGCCACACCATGTGGCATGCGGGATCTTAGTTCCCCGACCAGGGATTGAACCCATGCCCCCTGCAGTGCAAGCATGGAGTCTTAACCACTGGACTGCCACAAGGTCACATCTTGATGGCACCATCTGTAAAATGGGTACAATCATTGTGCTGCCTCCTAAGGTAGTGAGGAGGAAATGAGAAAACATGTAGCCCACAACCGGGCATGTATTAGGTGCTCAAAAAGGAATGGAGGAGAGAGGAAGGAAGGGAGAGATGGAGGGGGAGAGAAAGAGAAGGGGGAGGGGAGGGAGAGGAGGGAGAGAGAGAGAGAAAGTATTGCCTTCCAACTGGTGTCAGGCACTTTGCTGGCAAAAAACACTGTCACCCCAAATGGCCGGGGGTGTCCATTACCCATCAAGGGACTGCTGAGATGTTTCAATCATAAAGAATAAGCTGAGGCTTCCCTGGTGGCGCAGTGGTTGAGAGTCTGCCTGCTGATGCAGGGGACTCGGGTTCGTGCCCCGGTCCGGGAAGATTCCACGTGCCGCGGAGCGGCTGGGCCCGTGAACCATGGCTGCTGGGCCTGCGCGTCCGGAGCCTGTGCTCCACGACGGGAGAGGCCACAACAAGGGAGAGGCCCGCGTACCGCAAAAAAAAAAAAAAAAAGAAGAAGCTAATGCACAAAGCTCTTTGGAATTACCTTCCCCATCGTGTGCAGAGCTGACGTGTGTGTCTAAGCAAAGCCCCATTCACCTTTCCCCTCTTTTCTCCACCTTGATTCTAGAAAGAGAAGGGGGAGGGCACGGCACGGCCTTACCAAATTTCTCCCTGCATGCTCGACAGTTTCCTCCTGACAGCGTTTGACTGTGCTTATTATTTCCAGCAAAGCCCTTATCATTTTCAATGTGAATTTCAAATCACACTGATCCAGCCCTTCTTAGCTAAAGTCAGCTTTATCAACCACAAGAGATGTGGGATTTGAGAGAGATCTGAGTAAATTCACATTGTTTGGATAAACTCATTCAGGGAGCTCAACAAATCAAAGCCGAAATGGATATGTATTCCGAAGAGACTGAGAACTGCTGGGGGAAAAAAAAAAAGGAAAAAAAAGTTACCATTAACATTTTTATTCCTTTAAAAAAAAAAAACAACCATAGTGGTCCCTTTTCAATGAGTGTGTTCACAACCTCTTTTTGAACCATTACCAGGGCTCCGTAGGACACCAGGTGAAGTGATAGGAGCCGTGAGGCTTAGTGACAAGAGAAGCAAGTAGCTGGAGAAAATCACGTCACCCACCCGCAAATGCCAACCGCCCAGCTTTGGTCAGTGAGACCACTATCAAATATGGTAATGGGTGAATTTATGCATTATCCCATAATTTAAGGAACTGTGTGTATCATGTATATTTAAAACTAGTTCTCTGTAGTTTTAATTATCTCAGTCTGCAGGGGCAAAAAAATAAAAGCAGGCAGCTCCCTTGCCTCAGACCAAAATGAAAGCTTTTGCCTGCTGACAGCTAAGATGTTTGTCCTAGCTGGTTGAGATGTCCTATAAAATTTGCATTGGAAAGGCAGCTTTAAGTATACTTAAAATAAAAAAGGGGCATTTGCATCTAATTTGCTACACTTGCAGTATTAGAGTTTTATCTGAATAAAGACACGTCGACTGGATTTATATAGTTAAGCTGATAGCTGGGAAAGTCAACAGCGAAAGCATCAGCTAAATTCAACAAAGTTGGAGAGCAGCTAAGAGTATTTACAAGTTTGGTTTTTTTTTTTTCTCCCCCATCCACTGATGACTCTAAAACTGTAGCAAATTATCTTCGTTTTACACCAGTCTGGCAATTACAAGGTTTTAATGAAAGGCATCTTTATAGATGCACACCTTCCCTCTCCCCCCACCAACACACTCAAGCGTACTTATTAAATGGAGTGGTTCTAAAATGTGGTGTCATATGCATCTCGGTGGCTTGGGACTCAGGCATGTTCGAATCCTGACTCGGCCACTTACTGGCTGTGTGACTTTGGGCCAGTACCTCTTTAGTCTTAGTTTATTCATCTGTAAAATGGGGATAGCTGTTATTCGGGGTCACTACAGTTGGACGGTCCGCAGACTGCACAAAGATGCCCAACCATTCCAGCCCCCATTCACTCGGCCGGCAACCAGGGATATGGCTGGACCACGTCCTCCCAGGAAGGAGCATCTTTTTCTAACTCAGGTGCTAAATGACCAGCAGCCCCAGCTAACTAACTTCCCGGGGAGGTTATAAGCTTTACGATGAAATGCCACACCACTAATGTATTTCCTATTTAGGAGGAAGAGTTTCAGCATTGTCTCCAACCACTTTGAAGACTCCATTGTCAAGACCTGTTCCAAGACGAACCAGGTTCTGGCACGATGGGTCCCAGATGATTGATTCTCCCTGGCTCCCCAGACCGGCCGCATGACCCCCGCATGGCAGGAGGCAGGGGTACCTATTAGATTTGCTGCCTTTCCCTCAACACCATCTCCTCAGCTGGCTGGGGTGCAGTAAATCCCAGGCTCTCACACAGCCTCAGGCAGCTGGGAATAGATTCCCTACAGTCTGGGAGGCCCCTTCGGGGACCACCTTTCTTTCCCTTCTCCCAGCTTTGAAGGAAGTGCCCACTCAAGAAGAGGACACGATGCCCCCTCTGTTGGCTTTCCTGCCTCACCATTCCCTGTGACACCCACCCAGTCACTGCCCCCCAAGCTCCGGGGACCCACAACTGCCTCTGCAAGGACCTGGATAGAGAGGCATTTCCACCAGGAAGCCCCATACTTACAGCCACGTCATGCGAGCCCCGCCCCATGACTCCCGTCTCCTCTTTTGCATCAGACCAATCCTGGCTTCAAATCAGGACTCTCCACTTACCACCTGGACGCACTGGGGCAAGTCACATTCCCGCTCTGAGCCTCAGTTTCCTCATCTGTAAAAGGGGAGTAGAAAGAATACTCACTTCTCAGGGTCGTTGTGGTAAAAAGTAGCTGGTGGCAAATGACAGAGAAGAGGACAAGGTCACTCTGCTCCAAGCTCGAGCTACGCAGAACAGACGCCTGCTGCCGACCCCCAGACCAGTGGCCAAAAGTCCTGGCCACGGCTCACTGAGCTCAGAGCACCTCCATCCATTTCAGGAGCAGGTCATAGAGCCACTGCCTGATGTAGATATCCATGTGGATGGGAAGCAAAGGGCCTCCCACCTGCCCACGCTTGCCAAAGCCTGCCATCTGGGGGCACCGGCACGCTGCCTGCAGGTTGTAATGTTTCAATAGGAAAAACGCTAAAAGGCTTTCCCATTTCACTGAGCAGGACGTGCAGGTCAAGAACGCAGTGCCCCCCGTCTGGCAGCTTCATCACGGTGCGTACGATGATGTCACCAGACCAAGGATTCTGCTATTTAAAAACTATAAGCAGTGTGTTCCCATTACCACATCCTTCCCTCCAATAAGCCCAGGATCCCGTTATCCCCGAGCAAGAGAATTTCATCTGAGAACAGAGCACGGAGCATCTCCCACGTGATGTGCTTTGGGAAGCAAAGCTAACAGAACAAGATTGGGTGCCCATGTTTACATGGAAGGTGATCTCAGGAGGCACTGTGAGGGGTGAGGAAGTGAGGAAAAGAAGGGAGGAAAGTCTATAAAAAGTGTGTTAATGGGCTTGTTACCAGTGTGGGCAACTGGGGCTCAACCTTGCTGGGCACCCTCCGAGAGACAACGTAGAAGATACCATAAGATGGTCCCACTGCGGGCCCAGAAGCTGGGCTATTTACCCACCAACTCCCACGCCTCACTGGTTGAGGGTGTCCCTCGGGGCTTCAGCTCTCGCCCTTACAGGCCAGGAGACACTCAGCCACTGGCAAGGATGGAAACTGACTAGAGGTGACCTCCCAGTGTCCGCACTCCAGTTATCTGAGGTAGCTGCTATGCTTAGCTCCACTTTGCAGATGGGGAAACTGAGATCCAGATAGACTCACAGTCACACAGAGAGAAAACAGCAAAACCAGGACTAGAGCCCAGTCACCTCTGGCTCCAGAGCCCATGCTCTGACCCACCAGGCTACTCTGCTCATCTCGTGTTAAGTCTCCAAACGGTGTAATGAAACGTGATGTCAAATACAAGAAGGTGCTGATGGCAGTCAAAAACAGACGAAGTATATCAAGGTAAAATAACGCCTGCTCGCTACTGTGAAACAAATGCTTGGCGCACAGCAAGAGCTCAAGAGGAGTTAGTTTCTGGCTTCCAACTCTTTGAACCTTATTTCTAACCGACATGCAAACAACTTCCCTTTGGAGGACAAAGCAGTGGCTCAGAGGACCAAGAGGCTGGTGTGCTCTTTCTCAGCAACCAAGACAGGTGCAGACAAGATGAAGGCACCCCAGATACTGGTGCTACCCCGGTTCACCGGGACTGGAACCCAGGAGTCCAGATCCAAGGCCAGGAGGAGGGTAGAGGGGGTCCTGGGACCCACGGACCAGACTAGGCTGGGGAGCGGGGCTGGGAGAGGACAGAAGATGAACGTAGGACACTCAGAGGACAGGAGGCCACCGTGGGAGCATTCCCTGGGTGACTCTGGAAGCCTAGTGAAGGAGCTACTTCTCTTCAAAAGGAAATGGATGACTTAAATAAATTAGACACAGCTGAGTGGAAATTAGTGACTGGGATGACAGGTCTGAAGGAATTAGACTGCAGCACAGTGAGAAATAGAAGTGGAAGTTTTGGAAGAGAGGTTTAAAAAATAGGGAAAACAAAGGGAAACGTTCTAGCATACCTCTGCTGTGAGTTCCAGAAGGAGGGGATAAGAAATTAGAGGGGAGGCGATATTCAAACAAAACTGGTTGAGAATTTTTCAGAATAGATAGAAGTCACCAATCCTTGTGTCTACTCTGTTCAGGCTGCCTTACAAAATACCATAGACGAGGTGGCTTATAAACAAACAATTACTGCGCGCAGCTCTGGCGGCTGGGGAGTCCAAGATCGAGTTGCTGACAGATTCTAAGTGTCTGGTAAGAGCTTGCTTCCTGGTTCATAGACGGTTGTTTTCTCGCTGTGTCCTCACATGGCGGAAGCAGTGAGCGATCTCTCTGGGGCCTCTTTTGTAGGGGTACTAATCCCATTCATGAAGGCAGAGCCCCCCTAAAGGCGCCACCTCCAAATACTATCACATTGGGCATTAGCTTTCAACATGTGGATTTTCAGGGACACAAGTAACCCCTCAGATTCAGGAATCCTAAGCAGAATAAATAAATAAGCATCTGTGCCTGCACATAACTTAGTGAAAGAACACTGAAGACTAAAGCAGCCTGGGGCTTCCCTGGTGGCGCGGTGGTTGGGAGTCCGCCTGCCGATCCCACATGCCGCGGAGCGGCTGGGCCCGTGAGCCATGGCTGCTGAGCCTGCGCGAACGGAGCCTGTGCTCCGCGGCGGGAGAGGCCACGACAGTGAGAGGCCCGCGTACCAAAAGATACAAAATTAAAAAAAAAAATAATGTTTTGATAAAGATGCAATGAGATGATATAAGTAAAATATTTGGCACAGTATCTGGCACTTATGTAACGTAAAATGAATGTTGGCAACAAAGTCACGCCACTGTTGGGTCAGTGCAGGAGTGATGAGGGTCAAGTTCATCTCAAATTATTCCAGAATCTCATTTGAAAGCTCAGTTCAGCTCTCTACCAACAGAAAAGATTTCTCTGAAAAATTCCAGCCAAGGCCTGACGTATACAGAAGTTCCAAGAAAGAACATTTAATGGGAAGCCATTCCAAAGACTGGTTCCAGGCCACCTCCATTTCTGGGGACAACACTCCCTACACCTAGTATGCCCGTTCGATGGAGAGACATGAATCTAGTCATCTTCCTTGCAGTTACATTCTGCTTGTCACTTTTCAGACTGACACATTGTGATCACAGTGGGACCTCACAGAGATTTTGTGAAGTTAGCACGGCAGGTTAAAAAGCAGAGACTCAGAAAGGTGAACGACTTGCCCCAACAAAGGTGAGTGACTTACCCTGACATATGGCCCACATAAATGGCGGGCAGAGCTTGGTGCCAGGACTTCTGGCTCACCCGGCTGTCTCCCATCTAGGCCCAGCCATGGACTCCAAAGCTCTTTCCCCAGATCTCGGAATAAAGATCTCAACTCACATGTCCCCTCCTCCGAGAAGTCTTCCCTAACAACCACCTCTCATTTAATTCACCACCAATGCACCCCTTTCACTTGCAAAGTAGCACTCTCCATCATTCCTAGTTACGTGCTGTTTGTGGCCTATTTGTTTAACGCCTTTACTCACCAGAGCATCACCCAGTGCTACCAGAGTGCAGGCGTGTGGTATCTATTCAATAAATGTTTGTGCAGTGAATAAATTTGAGTGGACTCATGAAGTTGAGTGAATTCGTTTATACTATTATCTAATTATGTAAGCATCTACATCAGCACTTAACAGGGCTCAAAGACTAAATACAATATTTCTTCTTACAACCCTTCCCCACCCCACACTGAGCAATGCCCACTAGACAAAAAGCGTTGAATGCATAAAGGGAATAGTTCATGAGCAGGAACAGGTGTCTCTCTTGCCTGCTGCCCTTTCTCATCCTAAGCCACTCCTGGAACAGAAGAACCAAGACTAGAATTAGGACAGGGACTTCCCAGGGGGCCCGGGTTCCATCCCTGGTTGGGGAACTACATCCGCATGCATGCCGCAACTAAGAGTCCGCATGCCACAACTAAGATGTCCTCATGCCGCAACGAAGATCCCTCCTACAGCAACTGACTCGGTACTGCCAAAATAAATAAACATTTTTGAAAAGAAAAGGCATTCGAATAAATCCGTCCCTAGAAGCCATCTCTCACCTCCATGTAATCATCCAATTAAGTGAATAAAACGAACATGAGCGCAGCCCACAAGATGATCATTGTTTATAAAGCATCCCCCGTCTTATCTATCTTTGTTTTCTAGCTCTAGGACTTTGCCGAGCCCCATCCCATATCTGGATGGTACAGAGGAGGTGATGGCACGGAGGAGAGAGAGGAAGGAGGTGGAACTATATGGAAGCCAAAAAAAAAGAGAGAGAGAGAGAGGGAGAGAATGAAACAGTGTAAGGTTGGTCACACATTTGTCATTAAGTCAAAGCCGAATCCCAGTGTTTGTGTGAGGTGGAATTATCTCATTCTTTTAGCCTGGGAGTCTCTGTGATCCACCAGTCAAGTATGTGATTGGATTTCAGCTCAACAAAACCTTAAATTACACACCTATTGTGCTTGAGCTAAGCCTAGTTTCACAGCAGTGGAGAAGGCTTCTCCCGGCCTCCTTGGCAGCGTTCGATCCAGCGCTGTTCTCATCCGCTGGTTGATGAATGAGTAATAGGATTAGAATTTCGTCTCAAGCAACATGGTAATTGCCATGTTGGGTGCGGGGACAAAGGCTGGGGAGATGGATAGGGGCTGCATAGTGAAGATGGGCCTGTTGCCCCCGATGTGCCCACTGACATAGAGGGACAGGCCAAGGGCAGGGCCGAGTCCTGGGAAGAGGCCAGCTACATTTACTAGGGGTCTACCAGGGTCAATGACTGTGCTGGGCACCTCTATCTCATCCGATGCTCAAAACTGCTCTCTGAAGAGTGGGAGGAGGCATCTTTTGGATTTTTCCTGTACCTATCCCCTACTTTTGGATACAGGACCTCCTCTTTCCATGGGGAACCAAACCATTCTCACTTTCAGAGAAGGGTTCTGATGGAACTAACTCCTGGCTCCCAGAGTGGTAATGTGACCATGTAGACCAATCAGAGACACCAGTGTTCATTGTAGAACCTGTTGCCAGTACCCCCAGGAAACAGGCATGATCTTTTTTTTTTTTTTTTTTTTTTTTTTTTGGGGACGGGGCCCTCCCCTTTTTT
>NW_020173491.1:5464693-5514050 GCF_003031525.2 Neophocaena asiaeorientalis asiaeorientalis | reverse complement strand
TTTTTTGCGGTACGCAGGCCTCTCACTGTTGTGGCCTCTCCTGTTGCGGAGCACAGGCTCCGGACGCGCAGACTCAGAGGCCATGGCTCACGGGCCCAGCCACTCTGCGGCATGTGGGATCTTCCCGGACCGGGGCACGAACCCGTGTCGTCTGCATCGGCAGGCAGACTCTCAACCACTGCGCCACCAGGGAAGCCCATCTGCTTCCCATCTTGTACTCACGTAGCCATACCAGCTAGCTGGTTTGAATAGCTAGTTAGTTCATGCTGGGAGGAGGCCCAGCGGTCGAGTGGCTGTCCTCTCCCTTGTGATGGAATGCAAGGATCGTAGCAGTCTCTGCAGAGAGAGGTCTGAAGAAGATAACAGAGACAAGATCTGAAACTGAACGTTCCCACAGAAGGGAGATCTGGGAAGTCAGGTGCAACAGGGGAACAGCTTGGTGGCTGCTGAAGACTCTCTGGAGATGTTGCCCTTTGGGATTGTTGTGAGCTGCAATTCACAGCCCGCTGCTTCCGCCATGCAAGCCCTGGTCCCTTCCCACCCATTCCTTACCAGCCTCATTGCCTTGTTTACAAAAAAGACTAACAGCTACATCTTCCCCCATCCAAGAAAAAGACTGAGGACAAGACACTAAGGGGGACAGTTCTCTCCTGGAATATGCAGGACAGAGACCCATCTCCTAGTCGCTCCATGCTCACCAGGTCCCCAGTGACTGGGGCTTTGATTCATTAATTCACTCACATATTCAACACACACAGTTTTGAGTGCCTTCTAGTTATCGGCTTCATTCCAGGTGCTGGGGCTACGAGCCAGTAGTAAACCTCACATGCTGCTTGCCTCACCTTTGATGGGACATGTCCCCAGAGCTCCTAGGGATGTACACTGGGATGCTCCCAACGCCCGAATTTCCACCTCTCAGTTCATGCTTGGGTCATCCTAACCCCAAGCGCCACCTAGTGCATATGCCCCGCCCTCCACATCCCCGACGATGACTCTAATCAAAAAGATGGACAATAGCACGTGTCGGCGAGGAGGTGAAGAAATTGGAATCCTCACACATTGCTGGTGGGAATGTAATATGGTGCCGTCGCTGTGGAAACAGTCCGGAAATGACTCCAAACGGTGGAGCAGACACTTATCCTGTGACCCAGAAATTTCACTCTGAAGAGAATTCGCCAAAGAGAATTGCAAACATATGTCACAAGAAACTTTTACACAAATGCTATTAGCAGCATTAGTCATAAGGACCAAAAAGTGGGAACAGTCGGAATGCCCATAGACGTTTATTCAGTCTTAGAAAGGCATGAAGTCTGGATACACGTTACATCGTGGAGGAACCTTGAAAACGTTGTGCGGAGTAAAAGTCAGACACAGAAGGCCTCCTACCGTCAGATTCTACTTACACGAAATGCCAAGATTCGATGAATTGAGCAAGACAGGAAGTAGATTCGTGGTCGACAGAGGCTGAGACGAGGGGAGAATAGAAAGTGACTGGTAACAAACCCAAGCCCAGCCATGACTGCCATAGAAAACAAACATTTAGCTGGAGAATCAGAAGCTGCCCCAGTTGCTTTCAGCCTTGGCTGGCATCAGCCCAGACGACGAGTCCTCCTGGAGAGGTCTGGTCCTTCACGCTGAGGACCACAGCCTCCTGCAGACCCCACTGCCAAGGGCTTGCCGCTGGCAGCCACTGCCTTTCCCTCCGCCTTCCTCTGCCCTGCGTTCACTGCCTGACGAGGCAGCCATGGTGGACACCGGGCATGTCCTTGGGAAGGACGTGGGGTGGAGGCCTCGTGGGGCTTCCTGTCACCGACCAGCTTGGCCTGACTGTGTCATCCCAGGAAGGACAGGAGGAGCACGGAACAACCACCAGTGCCGCCGGAGGTGACTTTTGTCACGACCCTTGCCCCCATCAGAACCAACACTCCAGCATGGGAGAGTCACCAGGGGTTTAGCATCAGTTCTTTTCCTTTTTTAAAATTATTTGAGGGAATCACACTGTAGTTAAAGAAGTGACCAGGTAGAGTTTTCTTTTATGCACAAAAGCTGGGGTAGAAATGCCAGGGAGTCCTCAGCCTGGTCAATTTTTTAGGAAGCCAGTTAACGAGATCCATCCTCCTTAGAAGTCGCTAATGCTTTTAAGTAGCATTTCCCTCTTCCCATTAGATGTATTATATTCATTTTTTATTCTCTAGCTATGATGGGAGCTAGGGGGGAAAAAAAAAAAGCTCAGTTCCCCCATTCCCAAGGTTAAAGATTCTTTGCTTCCCAACAGAGCTTCTCATTTCCCTCTCAAAGACTCCAGTGCCCCTCATCATGCAACCCTGAGTCTTGTGTGAGGATCTCCCTACCCTATGAAAGGATATGAAAACCCGGTGTTATGGGGAGGGTTGGGTTGGGAGGATACTGCTAATGACTGCCCACTTTCCTTGGGTACCACAGAATGGCAGAGTCTAATGAGGTTGAGGCTTAACACAGCTGGCTGCCATATTGGCAAGGGATATTTCTGAACCTGGAAAATGATAACGTCAAGGTGGACCAACAGGGATCCACGGGGGCCCCAGGCTCAAGGCTGCTGTTCCCAGCCTTGGGGTCAGCCAAACGGGATAAAGGATGCACATAGGTGGAAAGGTCTCAGCCCCACATCGGGAAGGGGAGTTGCCCTTGACTCTGCCGTTCTCCCCGTGGTCACCACTAAGCATCCAGTAGAGATGTTTAACCTGGATGAGCAGCCTCTGGCATCTCCAACACCCAGGGGACATGGTCAGGCTGGAGGGTGGGGTAGCCCAGAGCCCTCACTGAGTCCATTAGTTCCTGAGATGTTTCATCCTTAGAATTACGTCTCCGCTTCCAGGGACCTCATGGATAAGACAGGCACTTTTTACACCAGCTTTACTCTCCTTTCAGGGCAGGTGTCAAGACCAAGAAAGATCACAAATGGGATCCACGTTAATGCTCCAGAATGTCACGAAAATCTAAATCTGGAAAATCGAGAAGGAAAAACGCATTTGCCAAAAAGAGCTTTTCAAAGATGTAAGAAAACCCTTGATGTTAACTCAGTCCCTTCTGTGAGTTTGTGTGTCCCCTGGATTTACTCTGTTTTCTGGATGTTCCAGAACGAGCTTCCAGAGGAGAAAAAGCCTAGAAATACCCAGACATCGAGCTGAGTTATTATGAATTTTACAACACATTCTCCCCTCAAACATCTATTAGACATCTACACATGCCAGGCCCTGAGCCAGACGCTGGGCTGTGGATGTGAAGCACACACATTCCCTGGCCCCTTCCAGCAGGACAAATAGACAGACATAAAAAAGAACAGTTACACGACAGCGGCGGAGGCTCTCCAATGGCGTTCAGGGTTTCTTGCGGACATGACTAGGCGCTGGGAGACGTGAGTGAGGAAAAGCTTCAGAGAGAAGCATGGGCCCGTTGCTGTCAAAAGAGACTCAACTTCGGGGTCATATAAACCTGAGTCCCAACAGCAACTTCCAGGACTGAGTGACCTGGGGCAAATGACTTAAACTCTCCCAGCCTGGATTTCTCCACCTGTAGTAGAGAGAAGAGAACAGCATCTACCTCACAAGGCTATTGGAAGAATGAAATAAGCAACGCATGCAGAGTGTTTAAGATGGTGCCTGACACATGGCCAGCGCTCAGTAAATGGAATGATTGCTACGGTGACTCCCGAAAAATGACTAAACGTTCACCATGGGGTTGTAGACATGGGGGGATGGGTGGGTAAGGGAGTCGTGTGTGGTCTAGAAAGACCCAGAAGCCTGGTGCCCTTGGAGAATTGTGAATTGGTGAAGGGGCCCTGCCTCCTGGACCCCACCTCACCACTGCCCACCAGGCTTCTGTTTGTTCATTCCACACCCCCCAAAGTCCACGGTACGTCGCCCACCATATTGACTTCCAACCTAAGAAAACCTCGTCCCGGCTCTGGAGTTAGTTTCCGCATTTGAAGGAAAGCCCCTCTGGGCAGGGACAGTCTCCTGGACCCCATTTGCCCCATCTGCCCAGAAAACTGGGCCATACATCTCATGGAACAACCAGATTTAAGTCTAAACCGGTTCTGCTCCAGCTAAATTGGCACGCGTACCCATTAAGTCCCCACCTCACAGCCTCTCCTTCCTGTCTGTTCAGGGGGCAGGTGGCCTGGAAGTCACGTAATGTGATCGAACAAGTGATGTCCGAAGAATGTGACCGGATCAGTAAAGGGAGCCTCGGGAGAAGCAGGGGGCAGGGCGTCCCTCCTGCGCTGAGAAAATCTCCCCTTCGTGAATGAGAGACTGTTTAGCTGGTGAATAACTTCCCTGAAGAAATTCTTCTGTGGCATGTCACCATCACCAGCCGGTGTTTCTTGGCCTCTGAAGCAACATAATAACCATGTGGAAATGGCTTCCACCATCTTGTAGGAACAGGGCGCGACTTGTTACCTCCACACGCCCACATGGCCTCCACCCCTGCGGCCCTCCATGCCAAGCATCTGGGGGGCAGCTCACTCCCGGGGCAGTTTCTCTAGCTTTACATCAGACAGAGAGGTTGGCGGCATGAGCCAGCCCCAAGACAAATGGCCGCCAGCTGCCCACCAGCTCCCCCAAACACCACACCCCTCCTTCCCCTGCACAAACCCCTCCCATGCTCCGCTCCACCCCGGTGTATTTGGACACATTTGAAAAATCTCCTTAATAAATTACCACCCCTACATGACCTGACAACAGCCACGGATAATCCAGGGCTATTAGAAGCCTCGTTTATAACCCATCTAATTCCAGGTTGTACAAATCCCAGCAAGTTAGGAAAGGTGTCAACCTTCCCTCGGTGAATGGCACAGCTTGTATTCACAAATTATGTGTAATTGATCCAAAGATGTTACAGACATTTAAAAATCATGTCTCCTCCCTCCCAACGTCTCCCTCTGGGAATTTATCTGTAAGAAAACTACAGTGAACCATGGGCAAAATAAATTACCACAGGTCTGTTCTTTGCAGCGTTGTTTATAAAAACAAAAACTTTAGAAACAACCTGCACAGAAATAGGGGATTAGCTAAACAAACCTTGGAACATGCCGACAATGAGATACTCAGCGGCTGCACAAAATAGTGTTGCAAAAGACAACACAGTGATCTGGGGAAGATATTAATTATCTGTTGTTAAATGAGGGAGCAAACGCAAGTTACAGAGCAATAGCTACAGTTAATTCCATTAAAATATTTTAGATTCGTGCATTTACTTGAATAGTGTTTGAGAGATGGGTGTGCTTTGCAGGCAGACAGACAGGTTTGGGGTTTGAATCTTACAAGCTATGCCACCTCGGGCAAGTTATATAACTTTTCTCTAAGCCTCAGCTCCTTCATCTGTAAAATGCAGAAAATTCTTACTTCACAGAGCCGTTGCGACGATCAAATAAGATTACCTATGTAAGGTGTTCAGCTCCATATCTGATACAAAATAAATGTTCCGTAATTGGTGATTCTTGCTATCATTATTGTTATGTAAAAAAGGTTAATGCTGGGTGGCAGAATTATAGGTACCTTTCTCTTTTTAAATTTTTGGTTGTTTTCTGCTTATCCATCTCCCAGAAGATATGACTCTAGCAATGACAAAAAAAATGTTTTTAACTGATGAAGTTGTTGGGGGACGGGTCATTTTTGCTTTTAAAGAGGGAAACTGGGACTAATGAAAGGTGAAGCAGGTTTGTGACCTCAGCAGGTGAGGACCTCAGCACAAAAGAGCAGTGGGGCTCACGGGGACCCATATCCAAATCAGGGGTCTGGAGGAAGCTGGGGAGAGATGGTCCCAGACATTTGGAAACAAGGTGTGAGTGCCTGGTGCCCCCGCCTCCCTTTTCCCTCACCCATCTCATCTCCCACAGGAGTTTAGGTGGCCGAAGGGCTTGCGCCCTGCGTGGGGTGAGAAGGGGATGGAGAGGGTTATTAATAAAGGAGATGAAGGAGAAGCTGAACTGGGGGTGGCGGGCGGGGGGCTGGGGCATGTCCCCAGTGAAAGGGGACTGTGGGTGGCTTAGAGCTAGTGGAGGTCAGTGCGTTTCAGAAAACCCAGATTTGATGGTCATTGCCTTGTCCAAAGGACCTGGAAAGTCGGAGACATAGGCTTAAAGCTCTACAGTTCCGGACTACTTGCTATAGTGTCCAAACACTCCTCGCCTGGGCCGCCATTTTCCAGTCTGCAGGCATCCTGGGCACTTTGGAGCCTCTTTAGTGAGACCTGGTCTTCCAGGTCACGAAAGGTGTGGCAGCAGTGGCTGGAGGCAGGGGAAGGGCTGGCAGGTCACTAAAGCCGAAACAAGCCTCCACCCAGAGCAGAGTGGAGTCCAATGACAGGGACAGACAGCAGGGACCAAAAGCTGGGGTCAGACCCAGACCTGTGTTGGTGGTGGGAGCCGGGCTTGGTTGTCAGGTAGAGAAACGCAGAACACAGGGAAAGCCCTGGGGAGGGTGGAGCCGCCTTCCTGGGGCTCTGGAGGAAGGCTAAGGCAGGAGAGGATGCTGAGAAGAGGATGTCCCCTTCAGGGTGACCACGGTGAGGCCCGCCTTCCCAAGCCTTACCTGGGTCTCTTCACTCCCCAAGGCAGGAACTCAGTAGCAGCAGAAACGAGACCCAGGAGTTTTCTACCTGAAACCCTGGCAGCTCTGCTTGGCCCTCCATACCACCTGCCATCTTAGGGAGAGCAACACGGAGCCGGAAACGCAGGACCGAAAGATAATCCCAGTTTCTCTCATCGAAGTGCCTTTAGAGTCTGCCCTTTCCCCCGACTCAGGAACAAGGGAAGGCAGATTCAGGTGGGGGAGTTCCTGCCAGCCTCAGAGTCCCCAGCTCTGGTGGGGTGAGGGAGGAGTGGGGATGGGGAGAGGCACGCCTGCCCACACTCAAGAACAGGCAACACTGGTTACGGCTGATCCGCGTTACAAAGCCATTTCTCAGGAATGTGGACCACTCAGACCCCTAAAACCATCTCCCTCCAGGCCGCTGCTTAAAAATAAATTGTAAGGTACCACTTCACACCCCCAAGGATGGCTATAATCAAAAAATGGAAAATAATATGTGTTGCTGAGAAATTGGAACCATCCTACACTGCTGGTGGGAACATGGAATGAAACACAAAATCATCATATAACCCAGAAATTCCACTCCTAAGTAAATGTACGGAAGAATTGAAAGCAGGGAACTCAGACAAACACAGGTACCTACGTGATCACACAGCATTATTCAACAGCCAAATGTTAAAACAACCCAAATGTCCATCAATGGATGAATAGCATTTTTTTTAAATGTGGTCTTTACATGGAATATTATTCAGTCATGAGAAGGGATGAAGTGCTGACACATGCTACAGCATAGATAAATCTCAAAAAATCATGCTAAGTGAAAGAAACCAGACACCACAGGTCACATATTGCATGATTACACTTATATGAAATATCTAGAACAGGTAAATCCATGGTGACAGGAAGCACATTAGTGCTTGCCAGGGACTGGGCCAGGGAGGGGACTTGGGAGTGACTGCTTCATGGATATGGGGTGATAAAAATATTTGGGGACTAAACAGAGGTGATGGTTACACAGCATTTCAATGTGCTAAATGACACTGAAATTTAAGTATAAAATTTACATAATTTTCTTATGTAAATTTTACCTCCATAAAAATAAACAAATCATAGCTGGAAACTTCTTCATGCTGGACCCTGTGTTTCACCCACATGATCTCATTTCATCCTCAGAACAGGCCCAGGAAACAAAGATTTATTTTCCCATTTTACTGATAAGAAAACTGAGGCTCTGAGAGGTGATACCATTTGCCCAAGGCCTCATAGATCGTGCCCTGCTCATGGCAGAGCAGAGAACTTGCTCACTGCATGGGCGCTGTCTCAGAATTGCCCAGAAATTCTTCAGAATTGAGTAAGATGGCTCAGTAGGGTGCTGGGAACAGGCATCCTGACCTGGCTGGTGAGGGATCAACAGGTCTCAGGGATTCCGTGCAGCATTGGGCGCTGGGATACTGAGAATGACAGCAGGGAGCTGTTATGGCGAGGGAGGCCTGAGGTAGAGCACAGGCTATATGAGAATTGTGGGGGGCTGGGGCAGAGGCTGGGGAGATCAAGAACCCGCCCTCAGGGAACCAAACACCTTGGGTGGCAAACTGTCCTTGATCCTTCAGACCAACTCTGCCTTCGCTCTGCAACACTTGTGATGAAAACCTAACTCAGAACAGAGGCAAAAGAAAAGGAAATCATGCCGTGGAGCGGCTGGGCCCGTGAGCCATGGCCGCTGAGCCTGTGCGTGCAGAGCCTGTGCTCCGCAACGGGAGAGGCCACAACAGTGAGAGGCCCACGTACCGCAAAAAAAAAAAAAAAGAAAAAGAAAATCAAAAGAGCACTGGCTTTGATGTTATAGCCACTGAGTGCCCTGGGTCTTTGAAAGGTGGATCTTCTCTTTCTCCTTCTCGTCTTCCTCCTCCTTCTTGGCTATCAAACCTAAGATTTATTGAGCACCTACTATGTGTCACGCCCTGTCCCAAACACTCAAGCTTGGATCTCAACCCTTTGATGCAGGATGGTAGCCACAGTGGTTGACTTGACATCATCCAAACGCCCTTGCCAACCCCCAGCCCACCCCACCTGACCCCTGCTGTGTTTAATCTAAACCAGGCTTGGCCATCCCATTCCCCATGCTATCTCTAGAATCACGAATAAGCATGGGACCTGATTTCAGCCAATGAGGCACAGAGGGAAGCCTGGATCTTCTGAGAAAGGTTTCCTTGCTCTAGGACGAGATGGTCGCTCCTCTTCCCCTGGACATCGTCACATCCGGATGTGATGCCAGAAGCTGCCTCAGTCCTTCCTCCTCCAGCCTGAGGATGAAGTTGATCTGGAGATGGCAGAACAGAGAGACGGAGAGAGACAGCACCGAGCCACAGATGACACTAGGCTGGCACCTGCAGTTATGTGAAAGAATAAATTTCCCGATTGTTTAAGCTGGTGTTTGCTCTTACTTGCGGCCAAAAGAATCCTTGCTGACGGATACATAATACAAATGAGAGCTCTGAGGCTTACAGAGGTTAAGTAACTGGGCCAAGATCCCACAGGTGGTGGACTGGGATTCGAGCCCAGCCCATCTGGCCCCAGAGCTCCACCCTTCACCACTGGGAGGTGATACATACCTCTTTGAATTGTTGCCACTGCAAATAAAGCGTCTGGCACAAATGAGGGTAAAGACATCTACTGCGCAGAAAAGGATAAAAATATCTGCCCCACAAGAGACACAAAGGGTCCAGTATCAGGCCTACAGCAGAGGGCTGCTCAAGAAACATGAAATCCAAACCCCGTTTTTCAGCCCTGACTCGGTGTCCATTTATTCCCAAAGGCTCAGTGGCCAGACTGCTAACTTAGGTCCCTCCAAGAAGAGCACTGGTCTCCAAACTCTGGCCCCAGCCCTCCTGGGTCTGGCAGCCGTCCTAGACGTACCCTGTGCGTGCCCTAGCCCCACTCCCGTCCTACACATGCTTCAGCGAGCTTGCCATGATCTAGTGCTGTTATCCACACAGCAGCCAGAGGGATCTTGAAAAAATCAGATCAAAGTCACATCACTCCCCTGCCTAAAACCCCCTCACTTCCTTCCACTGGAGATGGAATAAAACCCAAACTCACAAGCATGACCCACCAGGCCATATATGTCCAGCCCCTGCCCTGCTCCCAACCTCAGCTGGTACTAAGCTTCTCCTCTCCACTGTGTTCTCACTGGCCTTTTAGTTCATCAAACCTGAAATGGTCATTTCTAGCCCAGGGCCTTTGTCCTTGCTGGTCCTTTCGCAGGAACACACTCTTCCCCCAAGGTCTTGCCATCTCATAGTCACCTCATCTCAACGGTCAGGGCTCTGGAGAGACCTTCCCGAGCCCACCCCGTCTCCATCTCTATCATGCCACCCAATTTTATTTCTCTGTGTATCTCATAGGCTGCGCTGATTCAGTTTCTTGTTTGTGTAACTTTATTTCATTAGTCTCCATCATCCCCCTAGACTATAAACTCAGTCAGAGATGGAGAGATGTCAGTTTGATCCACTGCTAAATCCTCAGCACCTAGAAGAGTGCATAGTACACAGCAGGTGCTCAATAAACACTCACGGAAGGAATAAAACTCTGTCTCCACATGCAGTGTTGCTGTCTTAGTAAGAGAAGCGATGCTCCTTGATGGGAGTGTTTATTATACTTGCTCTTATCTTGACATTTCAAGAACCTTGTAGTTGTTAGAATATACTTTCCTCAGATTCACAGTGAAAAGCACAGACTTTGAGTTCTCACCTCAGCTCTGCCAGTTTCTCATGATGTGACCTTGAGCAAGTCCCTTAACCTCTCTCTGTGTGCCTCAGTAGCCCTGACTGTCAAACTGGGATGATTATTCTCAAGGTGCTATAGCTCTGAGCATAGCATCTGGTACACAGAATGCTCAATATAAAGGCACTGACATTGTTTGCTTGTTAGAACGTAAAAGAAAGAAAGAAAAAGAGAGAGAGAGGAAAGAAGGAGGGAAGGAAGGAAGGAGGGAAGGAAGGAAGAAAAGGAGGAAGGGAGAAAGGGGAGAAGGAAAAGCTGCCTCTGAATCTTAGCTGCAGGTTCTGTGACAGGCAGCCTGCCTCTGAGCAGACACCAGCCCAAGCCTTTCCTGTGGGTTCCCTGATAGGGTCAGGCTGTGCTGGTGCCCAGAACACAACACTCCCCGCAGGCTTAATCTGGGGAGTGAGTTTTGGGGCACTAGCGGGAGCGGGCAGGAAATCCACCCTCAGTCCCCAAGCTCTTAGCAGTGACAGCCTCTGCTAGGGAAAAGCTTCATGCCAGGATGAGCTGGGTCTTAATAGCTGCTAATTGGTCATAAGGCAAATGGGGGGAAGATATTAACAAGCAATCCATTTGGCTCCAAGTGAAGGGATTATAACCTAGAAGGATTTTATTGGTCTGTCTCTGCTTTGTAAGAGTTTTTATCTCAGGAGCGGCTTGGTCCTAAAATGGTCCACTGTGACCGGGGCTGTGTGATAATGGGGGAAAGATCTGAGGATTACAGGACTCAAGCACCTGTAGCCCACCCGTCCCATCTTCCTGTCTTCCTGCTGAGCGTGGGGTCCTCCAAGGCCTAAGTCCACCCCACCCACCCATAGCAACTCAGGCCTCTCTTCTTGCCCGCCTCCCCAACCCCTCCAGGAGGCATCGTCCTATCTCTAACAGAGAATCCACCCTCATTTACAGCTAGGGCCTTATCCTGAATATTCAGAAAATGAAACGCTCTCTTTCACCGAGAATTAGCACATCTAGCACGCATGGATTACCAACTTTCTTTTTTTTCTTCCTTTTAAAAATGGTTCTTAGAGCAATATATACTAATTAAAAATTCAACAGAAATATATAAAGTAGGAAATGAAATGAAATACACTCTCCCCCCTATTCTTCCTTCTCAGAAATGACCACCATTAACATTTTGATACAGAGCCCTCCAGATGGATGGATGGATAAATCTTACTTCGATATTAAGTATTTCAGAGATTAATGTAATGAATATCCAAGAACGCACCATCCATCTTAAGAAATAAAACATTACAGACAAAATTGAAAGCCCTTGTGTCTCTTATATCATTCCCTTCCCCCCTCCCCCAGGTAACCTTTGTCTGGAAATTATTAACATTTTGATACCCCATTACATGTACTTGTAGTCATAAAACAACATAAAACATTGTTTTGTTCAGTGCTACCCGTTATAGGAACAGTATCATAGGATACGCAGTCTTCTGCCGCTTGCTTTTTCCCCTTCTGCATTGTTCGCGGATTCTGCATATAGCTACATTGTGACGGTGTTTTATTCTTTTTTAATGCAGTATCATATTAGTTACATTGTGACGCTGTGTTATTCTTTTTTTTAATGCAATATCATATTTTATGGTGTCATTATACCACAATTTATTTATACATTCTCCTGTAGAGAAATACTGGTGTTGTTTCTAATTTTTCCTTTTAGAAACAACGCTGCAGTGAACATTTTTGCATCCGTCTCCTTGTGTACATGGGCATAATTTTCTCCGGTATAGAGCTAGTTGGAATATCTGTGTATATATGAGTATCTTCCTCTTTACTGAATATTCACAAATGGCTCATCAACATGGCTGCCGTAAGGCTTCCCTGGTGGCGCAGTGATTGAGAATCTGCCTGCTAATTCAGGGAATATGGGTTCGAGCCCTGGTCTGGGAGGATCCCACATGCCGCGGAGCAGCTAGGCCCGTGAGCCACAACCACTGAGCCTGCGCGCGTCTGGAGCCTGTGCTCTGCAACAAGAGAGGCCGCGATAGTGAGAGGCCCGCGCACAGCGATGAAGAGTGCCCCCCCACCTGCCACAACTAGAGAAAGCCCTCGCACAGAAACAAAAACCCAACACAGCAAAAATAAATAAATTAATTAATTAATAAACCCCTCCCCCCAACATCTTCTAAAAAAAAAAAAAAATGGCTGCCATAATTTGTATTCCTGCCATCGAATGTTAATTAGTAGAATCACTTCAGAGAGCAATTTGGCAATAACCTCTGCTGTATGAAAGTTTGTGTTGTTCCACATTCTCCACCGTCAACATGCTGTTGTCAACATCAAACATTTTCTAATTGACTGGGTGTGAACTGATATTTCATGGTTGTATTCATTGCATTTCCATGATTACTAATGAAATTGAGAATCTTTCGTATGTTTACTGACCTTTCCTGTTTCCTCTTCTGTGAGTTGCCTTTTCATACTCTTTTGCCCAATTTCAATGGATAAATAGATAGATGGATGATAGGTAGAGAGAGATTTTAAAACAATTTTCAAAACAGCCCACCATAAAACATTTCCTGACATATAAGAAACATGTATAATCCATATTCTGTGTAATATTCTGAAACATACCTTCTATACTCTTACTACAATTTGTACATCTTACCAGGCTAGTACTTTTTCATGTTATTTTGCAATGGCATAATATGGGAACATTATGATTTATTAATCATTCCCCTATTGACAGACATTTAGATTGTTTTTATTTATTTCCAGTATAAATAGTGAATATTTTTGTAGCAATATATTTAGGTATAATCACAGCTGTTTCTATGGAAGATTGTCAATTCCCCATGAATCATAAGTAGTGATATATAAGAAAGAGGAAATTAGAATTCAATAAAAATTCAATGAAATAAATTCAACCTTAAATCTCTTCTAAACTTAAATCCTCCTCTTAAAAAAAAAAAAAGTTTAACAATTCAAAAAGTAACCTGTGAGTAACTACTTTGGAAATGTTTGGCAAAATCTACCAAAGTAAATGGGCACCTGGCTATGACTCAGCAATTCTATTCCTGGGTATCCACCCAACAAAAATAAGTTGATATATCCATGAAAAGACATGTATGAGGAGGTACACAGCAACTTCCTTCGTAAGTAACTTAAAATTGGATATGGCCCAAGTGTGTATTACCAATGGATATGTACGATAATGTGGATGGATCTGAAGACATCATCTTGAACTGAAAAGGCCAGACACAAAAGAGTGTATGCTCTATCACCTCGTTTATATGAATTTCAGGAACAGGTAAAACTAATCTATGGTATTAGAAATCAGGATAATGTTTATTTCTAGGGGTGAGAGTGTTGACAGGAGAGAGGCACAATGGAGCCCTCAGAGGTATCAGAAGTGTTCTCTATCTTGATCTGAGTCATGAATATATTTGTAAAAATTCATTGAGTTTCACCTTTAAGAGGTGTATACTTCAGGATGGACCTAGGGAGTATTGTGCTTAGTGAAATAAGTCAGAGAAAGACAAATACCCTGTTATCACTCATATGTGGAATCTAAAAAAGAAAACAAATCAAAGAAAACAAATGAAACAAAAGAAAACAGAAGCAGACTCACAGATGCAGAGAACAGACTAGTGGTCACCCGTAAGGAGAGGGACAGGAGCAGGGGCAAGAAAGGGGTAGAGGATTAAGAGATACAAACTACTATGTATAAAATAAATAAGCAATAAGGATATATTGTACAGCAAAGGGAAATACAGTCATTAGTTAGTAATAACTTTAAATGGAGTATTATCTGTAAAAATATTGACTCACTATATTGTACACCTGAAACTAATGTAATATAGTAAACCCGCTAGCCTTCGATTAAAAATTAATTAATTAATTTCAAAGAACACTATAATAGATGTCATTGCAGCTAAAAGAGAGAGAGAGAGAGAGATGTATACTTCAGATTTGTTATGCTACAATAACTTTCTTTTTCCCTTAAGGAAACAACCTTGTTATTTTAACTTACCGTTTGTTTGGGTTCAGCCTCAGGGCAAGGAAGGAAACTGAGTTTATTGAGAACCTGCTAACCAATATACTAAGGATTTTTATAAGTGTTTATAATTTTTCATTATGATTTTTAAAACTACCCCCATGACACAGGTATGACTGTCCCTTTGTCTACAGATGAGGAAACTGAGGCATGAAAAATGTAGGTAATGTGTCCAAGGTCATGGAGCCATTTCAGCTTGACTGATAACCGTTTGAATTGAAACTATAATAGCTGACTCTACGTGAGGCATTGTTCTAAATGCTTTCCATGTGTCACCTCATGTTATCTGCCGTGTGATTCTATGGGACTAGCACAATTATGTATCCCCATTTTACAGGCGGAGAAGTTGCAGCACAGTAAGTCACTTCCCTGAGTTTGCACAGCCAGTAACTGAAGGAACCACGATCTTCTCATTGCTGTATGACACGAGCCCCAGTTCCGAGTTTTCTAGCTCCGAAGCAGCGAGTGGAATTTGTCTCTTGCTGCACGACGCTGGGGATGCTCTCGCTTCAGTGATGTTGGCAGCTGTTTGCTTTGTTTCAAGATCTTCTGAAGGAAGCCTGTGTTATGTATTGACTTCTTTTTCACACTCACTCATCTGTTTAGAGAGTTGGAAAACAGACCCATTAAGCGTCAAAGCCCAAAGTTTCCCAGATAAATTAGCAGGCAGTTCTCCCCAAGGCAAAGGGGAGCAGGCGGGGGAGGGAGAGGCAGAAGTTCCACTGCTTGCCTCTGCCCAGAGCCAGGCCTCACCATCCCAGACCCCAGCAACCCCAGCACAGATGATAAACCAGCAGCAAGAGGCTTGTGGCCACGCGTTTGTTGCAGAATTGGCTCTTACCTCGGGACTACAATTTAATGGGAAATACAGCTTGATGGAGGTAAACTTTGGGGGGTTACTAAAAAGCGGTGATTTAAGTCAGCAGGACCAGTTAGCCATACTGGACAGAGGGTGAGTGGCAGAAACGGCTGTCTCACACGAGGGAGGAAAGAAGATGTCAAGAGGGGTGTCAGGAAAGGAGGGAAGATGCCTGACCCACCAACCAGTTTACTGTCCAACGAGCGATCCCATTACATAGCCCATCCTCCTTGGTGCTGCAATTTCCCAGCCACAGGGGTTCCATCTCAGGCCACAATCATCAGTGCCAGCTGATAAGTCATTTCCACAGAGGGAGGAAGAAACCCCCATCACTGTACATCCCCAGCCCTCAGACTCACTCATCAGAGTGAACCACAGATATGTGTCCCTTTCCCCGTCTCGGTAGGGTAGGTAGTTTCGCACGGGGTCCTTGGATGGAAGAAATCAGGCTGGGAGGAGAAGGAAGCAGAGCTCCAGGGCAGCCACGGGGATTCTGGGCTCACTAACAACAGCAATAATAAAAAGCTCCGCCAGCACATACTTAGAGCCTACTGTGTACCAGGCCCTTTACATACGTCACCTCTAATGCTCTCCATGACCCTACACGGGGAATATGTCAGCCCCATTTTGCAGAAGGGAGACCTGAGGCTCAAAGGAGATTAAGAAATCATTTGCCCCAAATTTTGGCCTGGCTAATTCCTAAGTTCCTCATTGTTAAGCCCACAGCATCCCTCTAAAGAGGAGGAAGGAAGAAAGGAAAGAGGAGATAGGGAGAGCAAATACATTGGCATAATGCTTTGTAGGTAGTAAGTGCTCATTGAGTATTGGCTTTATGTGCCCATTAGAACTGAGATTACTCCTGATCGTTTCCCCTGGAGAGGGGCCATTCTGAGCTCACCATTGTCTGGGGTCTCTCCTAGCCTGCACCAGTGACATTTCCAGGAGAAACAGTAGCTTTAAAGGAACACACAGGCCCTGAGGCTTCCCTGACGAAGGTCCAGTGTGGGAGAAGGCAGGGCGCCTAGAGGCCATTGCCAAAGCGGTGCAGGGCTGGGGAGCTTGAGTTTGGATCCAGCTTTGGGCTAAAGGCTGCTGAGGCTGAGGCTGCTGAAACGTGCAGGAAATGAGTTCTGCAGGTGGGTCAGCTCTGCTGGAGAAGGTGAGAAGTTTCCCCTGACTGGGAAGGGATTCATAAGGCCTGGAAGGCTTCTGCGTGTCCAGAATGGGCCCTGAGGACTCAGGTGCTGGAGATTTAAGGAAAGCCAGGCTCATGGACCGCCTCCGTGTAGACACACCCATTCAAAGTCCCTTCAGTCGGGGAGCAGGAGTGATTTTCAGTGATTATACGGGAAGAGGGTCAACCACAACTTCAGCCCAGCCCATCCCCAGAGGCAGGATTAGGCCCGCTTTGGATGGTGAGGCCAGGAGTCCTAGGGAAAGACTTTGCTCTAGTCCCCAAAGGCCAGCAGCCCAGAGGCCAGCACAATACCAGATTATTCCCTGGAGGTGAAAACAGGCTGTTCGATTCCTACAGTGTGAAGAAGGAAGCCCGTTGGGGGGCATCATATACTCTTAGTAGATGAAAGGAAACTCGGGCATCCCAAAACAGAGCTGGCAGGAAACATGGCTTCTGAACACAGAATCATTAATATGCATCATTTCCAAGTGATTACCTACAGCAAGGTCATCGATAGCCACAGAGCTACACCTATCTGGTCACTGGGGTAATTTTCAGTTCTGACCAGCTGGAGTCTGTACCCTGATTATACTAACTGTGCAAGCTTGGGCAAGACATCTGGTCTCACCGAGCCTCCTCATCTTCTCCCATAAACTGCCCTTATTTCCACTCCTCTCGGCAACTTGTAATGTTCACTTAGCTGCCTGAGCAAAACTCCTGGGCAAAATGGCGCAAGTGTCTCACTTTCCCTGTACCCATGCTTTGGGCCCAACAAGAGGTGGAGTCCATATCCCCACGCCTTGCATGAGGGCTGCCTTGGGACTGGTTTTGGTCAATGGCACATGGCTATGTGACCGTGGTCCATTCGTTTCATGTTTCCAATCACTCTCGGCACCTCTGCTCTTCCAAGCCCAGGCTAGCCTCTTGGAGCATGAAACATGAAGCAGCACTGAGTCCACCTGACACCTCAGACTTGTGAAAGAACCCATCCTGGACAGCAAAGCCACCTGCAGGCCCACAGCTAAACACAGACCAGTGAGTGAGTCCCCCAGTGAGCGGCTGGGTTTATGCAGCATCACTGGGGTCATAGATAACAGATACACTCCTCCGTATCCAATCAATCACCAAATCGATGCCCAGTTTTAAGAAGATGACATTGGAACCACGCCTCCTGATTCCAACCCCTATCTAGCTGTGCAAACTTGGGCAAGTTATTTAACTTCTTGGTGCCTCAGTTTCCATATCAAAAAAATGGTGTTGATGATGGAAGGACCTACCTCATAAAGTGGTCGTGATGATTAAATGAGTAAATAGTGTAAAATGCTTAGAACAGTCCCCGGCGCATAGTTAATGCTATATAAACATTTGCTCGGAATAGGATGCTGTCTGCTAAATACGTGATGAATCCATTTTTCTCTATCCTCCACTGATGTCATCCTAATCCAAGACATTTACTGGCTGCTTTTCTGCCCCCATCCTACTCCTGTTAATCCACTCTCTAGAAGGAAGCCAGAGAAATCTTCCCAAAGTGGAGACCCAGTTATGTCATACTTGGATTAACACGCTCCAGTGCTGTCCCTTTGTCCTTGGGGTAGTTTGAACTCCCCAGATGACCACAGGGGCTGCATGGACCCACCCCTGTTTAATTCTCTGGCTTCCTCTTCCCCGGTTCCCCACGCTTGTCATCAGTAATAATAAGAGTAACGGGAGCCGTACTGAGCACTTCCTCTGTGCCAGGCCTGATCCTAAGCACGGTGTTACATTCTATCACTGGATGCTCAGGATTGTGACCACATTGTGTGATAGATATTGTAACCCCTATTTTACAGATCAGGAAACTGAGGCTTGACTTGGCCAGAATCACCCAGCCAGCAGCAGAGAAAGTATACAAAGCCCGCCCCTGCTTTCCCGGCTTTAGGAGCCAGGCTGCTCTGAGAGGATACTTTCAAAGAGTTAGAAACCCTTGAGGAGGCAAAGCTCCTTTCTGCTCTGCCCTTGGCTTTGAGCCCAGGCTCCACTTGGGTCTCACTCCAGGAGGCATATGAGGGTGAGGAAACATCCTTGTCATCCGTCATGGTCACGGATTTTCATTCCGGAAAGTGCAAGGAAGCTGGCAGAGAGTGAGGAATTGCAAAGGGCAGCAGCAGCCTGGCTGGAATGGCAGTGCCTTGCTGACCCCCAGCATCTCAGCCGAGCACCAAGCTGGCCTGCGACTTATTTTCCCATGCACCTTGCAGCCTGATTCGTAATAGGCATTCAGCGCCACAGGTCACGTAATTAAAACAATGCTTACAGAGAGCTGACTGTGTGCCAGGCAAATTCCTGAAGCATATTACATATATGGGCAACTTGATACTGACAATAGGCCCGGGAGGTGGGTACTGTCACTGTCTCTATTTTATAGATGAGAAACTGAGGGTCAGAAATGATAGAACATTTCCTTGGGCTCAGATTCAGACCCGGGAAGTCTGGCTCTAGAATCTGTGCTCTTCACCAATGCACCACACTACTGTCTGGAGTGAGTCCAAAACAAGTTCTTCCCAAAGGGCTCCACTGAGAAGCCCAAGGGGGTGGGGGTGGGAGGGGGTCCCAAGGAGGAAGAAAGCACCTGGGCTTTGAGAAGAGCCATACAGAGAGGACCAGAAGCCCAGAGGCTTCAGTGGGGCACAGAGATTATTACTGTCACCAGGACCTACTGCTCTTCTACCTCGGGTCACGGGAAGAATGGTAATCCCTTGCCTCTAGGCCTAGTCATGGCCAATGAGATGTGAGCAAGCTCAACTCTGCAGCCATCACTTCCCCTGACGTGAAGAACTCTGGAAGCTTCGTGTGGAGATGCCACTGGTACCAGTTGAGTCCCTGAGTGACAAACCACGTGGAGTAGAGTCCCCCTCCTCCCCAGCCCCAGTTTCCACACCAAGCCACGTCAAACATGAAGTGTGAGTGAGTAATAAACCTTTGCTTGAGGACAATGACGTGCGACATTGGGGGCTATTTGTTACTACATCATAACCTAGCCTCTGCTGACTGGTACAAGCGGGACAGTCATGTAAGAAAGAAGGCAATTTCAGCTCTCTCCTACTCTGACAAACTTCAGGGGTTACATGTGGCAGGGAGGGAGGAGAAGGGGGAGGATTCTCGGAAACTGCCAGGTCTTGTTACTTATATTTCACTGGGAATAGTGTGTTCTTTCTGCAGATGAGCAGACAGATCTTTCCAATCTGACCGGAACATGATCCAAATGTTAAAATTAGAGACAAAACTTAGCAGCAGAGAAAAACATCAAAACATGATCCTTTGCTTCTGTGGTAACTCCCCGGGGAGAGGGAGGGGAAAGATGGCAGCAACGTTTGGTTCAAATGTGCTGCTGATTTGGCAGAACCAGGATAAACATCTGCCTTCCACTCCACCACCCACCTGTGCTGCTCTGAACCTCTGTCTGACCAAAATCTGGTCTCCTTTGCCCACCAAGTCTGCTTCACAAATACATTTCAGGTTATTCCTTCCAAAACTTAATCAAGTCCCAGAGATCTGCTGATATCACAGTCTGGAGACACTAATATTTTGACCCTTAGTTCAATCTCCTTAGTGGAGAGAGGGGCCCTAAGTCTTCTCTCCACACCACCTAGTCTCCCAAGGGTTCCCCAGCACCCTTCCTCAAGCCAGGTTAGATCTCCCGAGCCCCTGCTTCCCAGCCACAGTCAGGGGCCCTGAACACTGATACCAAAGAGAGGGTCCACGTTGTACAACCACCCAGACATGAGAGATAAGACCTAGAGGCTTGTGGAAGCTGAAGGAGATTTGTATTGGGGTTGAATTCAGGTTTGATGTGAGATTCTGGCAGGTGCTGGGCCATCAACCCTTTAATAATTTGGTCCCAACTAGCTGAGCATCCATGGAACCACCAACTGCTTCTGAAAGCTGCCAATTCAGAGGGAGGGAGAGGCAGAGCTCTCCTGAAAAGGGTCATCTCTGGAAAGTCATTGCACAGGCAGAGACACGGGATGCCTCACCATTTACTCCCTCTCTCTTCCCAGTTCTTCTTAGCTTCTGGGGACGGTGGAAAGTGAAGGCAGTCCAAGGCAAAGAATCAAGGGAATCAGGAGGTGGGGGGGCAGGAGGGGATGCAGAGGAACCTCTGCTCTGCTGCAGGCTTTGGATGCAGTGCTACCCTCCAGGCTGCAGGTGTCCACCTGAAAATTGGACTCAGGCACTGATGCCCCAACTTCAGGCATTCCTGCTCCAGATTCATGATTTTGCCCTTTCCATGCACTGGTATTTACCTACTCTGGCTTAGTTAAGTGTATTTCAAAAGGAAAGTGAATCAAGTGGATATTTGGAAATGGAAAGCCAGTATTCTCTGTCCTCAATAAAAGGCAACCTTAAGAGTAAATACGACATTTTAAACTAATACTATTCAAGTCTGCTTCAATGCTCTTACCTACCACAACCTCTGTGCCTGAAGCCTGCTCTGCTTTGTTTTTTGGTGTTTTTGTTGTGGGAAGACACACACAATATACCATTTACCATTTTCACCATTTTTATGTGTCCAATTAGTTCAGCGGCATTGTGCCTTACTGCTGTGCACCTATTACCAGCCTTCATTTCTAGAACTTCTTTCATCTTCCCAAACTGAAACTCCATATCCATTAAATAGAAGCTCCCCATCCCCCCTCCTCCCAGCCCTATTTTCTGTCTTTATAATCTGTCTTTGTTTAAAGGGAGATTAAAAAGAGTGGGAGAAGTGTTAAGGAGATATTAGCACCAAACTGAGGCTCTCTTTTTTACTTAATTACAATTGAAAGAGGATTGAAAAGCAACGCAGTCCATGCTATGAAATTCTATGTCACAATGTCGCCCAGTGCCTCTCCTTGCAGGACCTAAACCCTTGGTATTCATCCCACAGTTGCAAACACTGCATCAGTGGTCCCTGGGTTTCTCTTCTAGATCAGTGGTCTCCTGACAAGCACACAATAAAATCAGAATCTAAGTCACCAGCGGGCAAAGGGAGGAGAACCACACCTCTAAAGGAACCATGATTTCATTTACTGCTCCCAACAATGCTGAGAAAAATTATTCCCATTTTCCCAAAGAGGAAACTATAGCTCGTCCAGGCAGTAACTTACCCAAAGTGACACAAGTAGCCCATGCCAGGGCTTTTTGATCCAACGATAAGCCTCTGTCCTTCCCACCCCATCATACTGATCTCCATGGGCAAGTTTCAGCAGAAATCAAGCCAGAGATTGTGAACAGTGACAGGGACCATCAGTAGAGGGGCTGCTGGGCTGCTCTGTAAACACAGTCCTCACTCAGTAAGACTCGTAAGCAGTTCAACATCAACCAGAATGGTGCGTGCCAGGGTAAGGCTCTACCTGGTGCACAAGTACTGCTGTCACTCTCTGGCCATGGGGCCACCAAGCTGGCCCTTTAGTGCATGCGCACAGGAGAGACTGGCCGCCAGAGGATGGGGGTGCGGCGAGGTGTGTACCCTGCCCGCCCTGCTCCTTCCTGGTCCTTCACACCTGCAGACAGCTGTGCATGCTCACTCGGCATTTGGGGCTTTCTGTCCTGCAGGATTCTGATGCAGATGGATTTGACACAAGCACAGAGCAGCTCCCGCCCAGCTGAGCTCCCCTGTTTGCAGACTGTTTCCTGCATCCTCCCTGGACTGCTTACCTTTCATCTTTTGTGTTTGTTTAAATAACAGTCAGGTAGAGACCTCAGTTCAATATCTTCCGAGAGGTCAGGATTGGAAGTGTTTCCCTTCGCTGCGCCCCACCCCCGACAGCAGGTTCTGTGTTTGCAGTGGCTTCCAGGTCAGTTCTTTGGCCGGTCTCCACTGCTTCACAAGTCTGGGATGGATCCATATGAATAAAGCTTGCACATTAATAGGACTCTCATGCATTTCCAGGCTGAGGGATGCAGCCAGGTTCCCGGCCTGACCCTTCAGCAGCCTGTAGCCACGTTATTACCAATGCCCTTCCCCTCCCCAGCGTGGGATGGCTTGCATGCACTGGCCCCAGAGACCTCACACACACACAAACATCTCAAAAGAGTTGATCTCGTTCTTATTTTGAAAAATTTACCATTGCCTTCTATTCATCTTTTTGGAGGAGAGCTTTCCTTACTATCATGAAGCTGATTTTATAAAAATGAGTCTAAGATCTATGTTTTGCCCAAAATGAGCTCACTGCCAGATATCGAGAGAAGTGTTCTCTACCAAGAAGTCAGGAGATGAAGGGGTGGATGAACGTAGCCCCCAGGAGAGGGAAACAGGAGTCAGGCTCCCGTCTGAAGGCCTGGTGTGCCTGGTATAGATGGGGCATGGGACTATCTGTCTGCAGGTGTCTAGATACAGGGAGAGCCTCCTTCACTGCACTCCGGGGCCACAGTGGCCACATAACTATGCCCTGGAGGTTATGAGCAGGGACCCTGGAGAAAAACAGGCCTGAGTCCAACCACAGTACCCCCTCTTGGGCCTCTCTGAGCCTCAGTTTCCCCAACCTTCCTGCAAAGTCCTTAGCCTAATTCTGGACACAAAGTAATCATGGGATACAATGGCAGACATGATCAGATGTCTTCCTCCCACCACCCACCCTGCCCTCTCTTGTTAGCCAAGAGATCTGACTTTGCTCAGGGTGGCCCTGGGCCCAGCACTCCACCGATCACGGCAGGCTGGCTGCTAGAGCATTGCACTCCAGCGTACCTTGCGGCCAGAGGTGGTCACGTGACTTCAGTCTGACCAAGGGCCAGAAGGGGACGTGTGCCGCCAGCTGTCTGGAAAGCTCTTCCTGCTTTAGCCCCTTCCCTTCCTCGACCTTTAATCTGGTGGCCATTTTGTGAGCATTTTGTGAAAGGTCCTTAAGAGTGAAAGGCCAGCGTGCCGAGAACAGCAGAAGGGAAGATAAAAAGGGCCCGGGTCCTCTATGATGTGGTTGGGCTCCTGGCCCAAACTGGAGCTGCCCTCCTCCAGACCTCTCACAGTGGAATACGATTAAATGGGCACATTGCTTCAGCCTGTTGCTCGGGTCTTATACTTGGCCCAGCTATTTGCAGCCTAAAGCATTTTCACCCATTGTTCCCAGACTTACCCATATTTACCTTCCTGCCTGGGGACCGGGGAAGAACCCTAGCAAAATGGACTTCCAAAGGAAGATACGCTACACTTTTAAGATAATTATTTTCATGACTCAGTAGTTTCAGTGGTTCTAAGATACCAGCCTTCAAAACCTAGAGTAGGGCTTCCCTGCTGGCGCAGTGGTTGAGAGTCCGCCTGCCGATGCAGGGAACGCGGGTTTGTGTCCCGGTCCGGGAAGATCCCACATGCCGCGGAGTGGCTGGGCCCGTGAGCCGTGGCCACTGAGCCTGCGCGTCCGGAGCCTGTGCTCCGCAACGGGAGAGGCCACAACAATGAGAGGCCTGCGTACCGCAAAAAAAAAAAAAAACCCTAGAGTAATCCCCAGCCTGGGCTGTGACAACCGAGCAGAGGTGGACAAGCTCTGGGCGTCTGTGTGGGAAGCTGGCCTCCTACCCACCACAATCTGCTCCAGATGCCTCTGGCCCCGTGAGCTGGGGCAAGCCCCTTACCCCTCCCTCTATATGTCTCTGTTTCCTTGACTGTAAAAATGGGACTCATGACACCTATTTCACAAAGTTGCTGACAAGACCCTTCTCCAGATAGGGCCCTTCTAAAGCAGAAATCAGCTCCCTGCCTACACCCCTGGGTCCAAAGGCCCTCCTCACGTAGCACCTGCCGACTTCCTCAGCCTTATCCCTTGCCACTCACACGTACCACTCTAAAGCCCAGCCACATTGAACTCTCGCAGCTGCTGGGACACACCATGCTCTCTCCTCCATGCCTTGACAAACACTGTCCCCCCTGCCTGGAAATGCTCATTCCCCTGCCCATCACCTGGCTGGTCCCTGCTCCACTTAAACCCCAGCTTAAAAGTCACTTGCTCCTGGGAGCTTTCCTTGCCCATACGCGCGTGCGCACGCACACACACACACACACACACCTTTCTTTTTTTTTTTTTTTTGCGGTACGCGGGCCTCTCACTGTTGCGGCCTCCCCCGGTGCAGAGCACAGGCTCCGGACGCGCAGGCTCAGCGGCCACGGCTCACGGGCCCAGCCGCTCTGTGGCATGTGGGATCTTC
This sequence comes from Neophocaena asiaeorientalis asiaeorientalis, assembly GCF_003031525.2. Lineage (NCBI taxonomy): Eukaryota > Metazoa > Chordata > Mammalia > Artiodactyla > Phocoenidae > Neophocaena > Neophocaena asiaeorientalis. The sequence goes on along the minus strand of NW_020173491.1, from coordinate 5,489,496 downwards.
CCGGACCGGGGCACGAACCCGTGTCCCCTGCATTGGCAGGCGGACTCTCAACCACTGCGCCACCAGGGAAGCCCATACACACCTTTTTTAAGGAACTCTGCTATCCATTATCTACTCGACAGCTGCCTTCCCCATGGCCTGTGTGATGTCTAGGGGCAGAGATCAGATCCCCAGGCTCACCACTGTACCTCTAGCATCTAGCAGAGGCCTGATACACAGTAGGCACTTCATAAATAAGTTTATAAAAGGAATGAGCTCTCACAGGAAGTAATACATGTAAAGAATTAAGCACAGTCCCAGGCACTTGACAGGCACGCAGTAAGTTCCCATCTACTATGAGCACCCCAGCGGTGGTAAAGCACCCCTCCCATGAAGCAATCCTTCTTGGGTCTGAATTCCAGCTGAGTGACTTATGAACTGCGTGACCCTGGGTTAGTCACTTAACCTCTCTGAGCCTCAGTTTCCTCATCTGTCAATGAGAATCCTAGGAATCACAACCTCATAGAATTCTTGTGACAATTAAATACACTGATAAAAATAAAGTAGCAGTACAGAGTGAGTGCTAGCTATGATGATGATGATCACAATTGCTATTATGCCAGAGCTATCCAAATGAGGCTAGAGCAGGCCAGCCCCCCGGGGAGCCCCTCGCCCGGGTCTCCGCCATCATCCAGATTCTGCCGCCTCCACGGCTGCCCGCTCCGCCCCCAGTCAGGAAGGCCCACCTACCCAACCCAAGCCTTGCCCTCCGCCTGCCCCCAGGCTTCCTGCCCGTCCACCAGCGCTCACAGACGCACCCGCCTGATTGATAAAGTTCCTATCTGGTCATTTACGACCTGGCTGCTGAAGAGGCAGCTCCTGCCAGCTCGCAAAGCAATTAATCTGCAAACAAGCTGGGCAACAGCAGGCCTGGGCATTGCAGTCTCGGGCCGTGGCAGCTCCAGAGAGCAGATAAGGCTGTGGTCGGCTATTTATTGTACATTTTAATTAAGTGCTTGTTAACGACAGTTATTTTAACAGTCATAAAATTACTGTTGTAATACATTTTGTTGGAGGGAGAATGGAGGGGCCGCAGGACTTTATGAAAGCAACCACAGATTGCCTTCACTTTAAATCAAAGAATAAATTCTGAAGAGGAGGGACGGTACCATGGTCCAGGCCGAGACGCTAATGGTTATTTAATGCCCTCATCACTGTTTGTAAGTCCCGAGCATACGGTGCGGACACAACAGCCTCCAAACCCTCTTTAACACTTATTTGAGATGACAGGAAAAATGAAACCATTTGTGCTTTCAATGGAAAAGCAATCATTGGTACATTATATTCGCCTTGCCCTATCATGCTAATGCATGGTAAAAATGTCACCAAATGTATTTAAGGGCCTGATGGACTGTTACCATTGGATCCCTGGTACTGGACTGATTAATAAAAATCTTCAATTTGTATGTAAATGCAGCGAGGCCTCATATCATCCACATACCTGCACCCAGAGAAAATAATAAACTGAAGTTTAATGCAGCAATTATCAGCATTTATGGAACTCTTAAAGCAGTGGCGGCCCTCAGAAGCAGGTGTGGAGGGAGATGGCTGGGGATGGGCGAAGGTGCTCCTTCTGGGATGCCTGGGCTTCTCCCAGGGGCCAGCGTTGGCTAAGCTGGTCATGTCACACCATGGCACCGGGCTCCGATCTGAGGGGTGAGCCAGGTGGAGGCTGAATTGTGGCTGCTGGCAAGGAGATGTGCCCGGAAGTGGCTTCTGTCCCACTAATCTCCCCATCTCAGGACATGTGTCTGTGACTTTCCCTACTTTGATTCGTAAGAACCCTAGGGAGTGTCGGACCACCTGCTGGGCTGAGCCAAGTGTGGGGATGAGAAAGAGATGCACCACATATTTGCAGGAACTTGATACCAGGGGACAAATGGCAACAGTGACAAGAACAGCCACTTACTACCTTGTCCTATATCAGGCAGGGAGCTACGTACTTTACATAGTATCTTTTTTTTTTTTTTTTTGCGGTACGCGGGCCTCTCACTGTTGTGGCCTCTCCCGTTGCGGAGCACAGGCTGCGGACGCGCAGGCTCAGCGGCCATGGCTCGCGGGCCTAGCCGCTCCACGGCATGTGGGATCTTCCCGGAATGGGGCACGAACCCGTGTCCCCTGCATCAGCAGGCGGACTCTCAACCACTGCGCCACCAGGGAAGCCCACATAGTATCTTTATTCCCATAATGTCTGTGCCAGAGACTGGCTCACTGGTCATCACACCCACTTCCTCTTCCTCCTGGACACACAGATAAACTTCATTTCTCAGACTCCCTTGCAGGTAAGTGTAGTCATGTGCGTTAGTTCAGGTTGGCTGAGTAGACACCTTGTGAGCAGATTAAACATGCAAGGGTTTCACTGGGGGAGGGAGAAGAAGGAAGCAGAGAGAGCTTTCAGGCCACATGAGGGTCTGACGCCTGTGGGAATAAAGTTAGGAAAACGGAGGATCTCGTAGGACAAGTCTCAGACTGCATCACACCTCCAAGAAAGTTTCTGCCAGGTCAAAGGGAGGTCTTCAAGCTCGAGTTGCCCACTGGAGGAGTCCCTGATCTTACCAGAATGGGCCTAGCTGAAGACTTCTGCCATGATTAGTCTTTGGCTGGGAACAGCCCAGGAGAAACATGGGCTCCCTCCACCGGGATGTGATGGTAAATCCGGAAAGACAGCAGCTGGGGCCGCCTACATTCCCCACATCAGGAGCCCTGAAAGGTGCAGCTTCATGGCTGCCACACCACGTGGCTGAGTTCCAGCCAATGGAATGTGGGCAGGACTGATGTGTATAAACCCTCCCACGGGTGATCCTCCATGCTTACTTCTCCTCGTCCACGTGATACACACAAGTATGGGAACCTTGGAGCCATGTGTTAAAGAACCAAAGATGGAAGAAACCTGCCTCATCCCTTGCAGAAGAGCTACCCACCAATCAGAAACACCCATTTAAGATGCTACTTGATTGAGAAATAATCTTCCATGTGTTAAGCCACTGAGATTAGTGATTCCTATTACAGCAGTTAGGTTAAGTATGAACCAAAGGAATATCACATTCTCATAAAGCAAGTATTCTGATCTCCAGTTTTCAGGTGAGAAAAGCCAATCTAGAGAGGTAAGTGACTTACCCAAACTTATACACTCTGGATGTGGCAGAGCTGGGATTTGAATCCAGGTCTATCTGATTCTAGACACTATTTCCCCTCAGGATTGGCTGGGAACACATAGACCAGGAATATGAAAATATTTGAGGCACCCATGTGCCTTCCAGACATTAAAATGCTCCATTCCCCACTCTCCAGGGTCCCCCTGAAAAAGGAAAGAGAATGAGCCCCTAAAGGAGCTTTGGCAGGGTGGGAGTCTGTGAACTTGAGAGCAAGGAAAGGGTGGCAGGTATGTGTTTGGGGCGTCTCCCACTGTCTCCCCACTTGCTCCTCTGTCTTCAGGGCTCATGACAGCCAGTGACAGAAAACCTCATGAGCATAAATCAGTATAATTATTTTGGAGCACAATTGGACAATATCTACCGTCATTTTAAATATAGGTTCTCTTTAAGCCAGCAAGTCCATTTCTAAGAACTTACCCCATAAGAATGCTGGCACCAGGGCTTCCCTGGTGGTGCAGTGGTTGAGAGTCCGCCTGCTGATGTAGGGGACACGGGTTTGTGCCCTGGTCTGGGAAGATCCCACATGCCGCAAAGCGGCTGGGCCCGTGAGCCATGGCCGCTGAGCCTGCACGTCCGGAGCCTGTGCTCCGCAACGGGAGAGGCCACAGCAGTGAGAGGCCCGCGTACTGCAAAAAAAAAAAAAAAAAGAATGCTAGCACCAGGGTGCAAATAATGTTTGCACACAGACTTACTGCACGTTATTTTATAGTATCAAACTTCTAACTATAACCCAAGCGTTCATAAATAGGATCTTAGTTATATAAAGTTTTATATATTCTCTTATTGATATATGAAGCAGCTACTAAAAAGAATGGGATAGAACTATAAGGACTGCCCCGGGAAAATATATATTAAATGGGAAAAAGTTACAGAACGTTATTATAATATGATTCCATTTTTTATAATAAAAATTGTTATCTTTGTTAAAACATGGGAAAGAGTATGGAGAAATGTTCACCAAACTGTTAGGAAGAGTTCCAGCTGAAGGGGCAGGAATCTGATATCCAAAAGAACTATCATTTCCTATGCTATACATTTTTGTGATGTCGTGATTGTTTATGACAAGCAAGGATTACTTCTCCAATCAGGATGAAATTTTTTAAGTATTTTTTTAAGAATGCTGGGTAGATGCCGTGACACCAGGAACAACATAGTGAAGGAGTGGGAAGTGAGACAGAGGAGGAGGAAAGCCCACAAAAGGTGGATAAATGGGTGGGTTGCTACTGTGGGCACCTTGGACTAGACCTCTCCTGGGACTTTCTGAGAGTGTGTGCAGAGTGCGTCAGAGCTGTCCCACCAAGGGGACAGGAAGCTGGGCCATTTCTCCACCACTTCCTCTCTTTCTCTCAGTGGCTGCTGCTCCTAGAGGCGTTAACAGATGTTTAATGCAGCAATTATCAGCACTGAGGCAACTCAAAGCGGTGGCAGCCCTTGGAAGCCTATTCCACCCAAAGACTGAGATGCTCCTTCTGCCAGAAAGAGACTTCAGGCAGGAAAGGCAGGAGCTCAAGGTAGAAAGCCATGGTCCACGGAGGCTGCAGGTGACCTCTGAGGTAGACAGTGAGGACGTGGGTGGGATACAAACAGCCTCTGCTACAACGTGTTCTCCTGCATTCCACCATGTCCTACAGGGTTCCGAGCCCATGCTAGGGACCCAGGAAACAAACACGTGGTGAATCCAACTAAATACATATATATATATATATATATATAAAATATTATATGTAGACATTTTGACTAGCCTAGGAACACCTCTTCCCCAATAAAAGAGTTTTTAACCCTTTCTCTCAATTCCCAGTAATCTTCAGGACTCCAGAACAAAGACACTAATAATATAACAAAAGAAGCCAATGACCATGCTTGGGAAGCCATGATTACATGCCAAGTACCTGCCATACATGATCTAACCCAGTCTTCATTGCCCACCTGTGAGGTGCAGGCTCTAGGTAACAGTTATGGTCTTGGCTGTGGTCTGGCCTATTGGTCGTACCCAACAGGCAGGTTGAGCTTGTGTTTAAGGTACGGGCAGGGCAGTAGCACCCAAAATTAGAGAACAGAACGAAGGCATTCGCTAGACGCTATTTCAGAAATCATGGAGGTAGGCTTTAGAACTCAGCCTTTGTTGAGTTCTCTTATGTTTTCAGTACTGGCTGCATGCAGAATTACATTCCTGTGTCTCCTTCAGAGCTTTGGGCTTCTAAAGCTCTATGGGGCACTTCCTGGCCCTCCCACCGCTACTCTGACCACAACCGTGGAGGCTGGCTCCATGTCGGTTTCTGCCAGGTCCCTGCAGTTACAAGCAGACAGCCCTTGCCTTGACTCTGCCATATTCCTCTCATTTCCTGTCCTGGGACTTCTCTGACAGTGTGGGGCTTCTCGGGCATCCAGGAGCCCAGTATTCACCAGGCTTGTGCATCCCCCAAATACCACGGGCCTCTCTTGACCAACAGGGGTGGAGACTGATGGTAAAAAGCTCCCCCTTTCATTCCCTGGGGAGACAGTGCTGAGACGCGGTCCATGATGCTTCCCTGTATTGGTTTTCCCACCCTCCTCATTTCACCCCTGCTGCTCCCTGGGATTTTCCCAAATAAACTACCTCCTCGCCAGCTTTTGCCTGAGAATCTGCTTTTCAGGGAGGCCAGGCGAAGACAAGGCTTTAATCAGAAATAATCAGTTCCCAAAGGGTTAGAGGTTTGAACTGGGATTTTTAAGTAGAAAGTAGAAATAGCTTGGCAGAGAGAAATGGGACCAGAGACCCCAGAAAGACAGGGAGAAAAATTAAGCCAAAAGAGAGAGGGGAAAAAAACCAAAAAAACCCCTCAATTTACCAGTTAGCCCACTGCTTTTCTCTCTTTCAAAGTTCCAAATTGCCTTCACTTTCTCAGAATTCCAATCAAGGCTATTCCAGAGGAAGCAATTTCTGCCCGTGCATGGTCTCCCCACCTCCTGATCCAGAAGAAGATCTCAACATGTTCGCTCAAAGAACCCCAGCGGACATCAGCAATTTAACTGGAAAAAGAAAAATAAATTCTAACTGCAGGTCACTGCAGCATGTTCCATCTGACACAAAGGGTTCACTCACCTTCGGGACCCTAAAGAGAATGTAGCCAGGACACGGCGGGGAGTTTGTGACAAAGGAGGAGACAGCCAGGTCTCTACAGCAAATAGCCACTCACACAAGCCAGTGGGGCAACGGCAGAAACACACAACACTTCTCCTTTTCCCCAGTGACACACAGACAATAATAAAATAAGACGTTTCCCCCAGATTTCAAAATTAATCAACTTTAAAGATCTCCTGGCTTCCTGAGCCACTGGCTCTGTCAACCAGAGCCACTGCTGGCCCTTCTTATCAAGGATGCAGTGAAGATGGGTCTTGGTCATGCATGCCTGCTCCCAGTGGGAGGTTGGGGGCTCACTGCTCTTGGTCACCACCAATGTCACCACACCACAAATTCAGGGCATAAGCAAGAGATGGGGTTACTGACTGAGGCAACCACAGCCCCCAGATTAGCAACAAAAGTTCTCAGGGGAAACTGAATCCTGTCATCTCTTTCCTGGGGCAGAAGGGGAGCAAGATTTTGATTTTTGACTTTTGTGGATTTTTTTGGTGGTGAAATACACAGAGCAGAAATTGACCATCATAACCATTTTAAGTGCACAGTTCAGTGGCATTAAGTACATTCATACTGTTGTGTGACCATCCCCGCCAGCCATCTGCAGGACTCTTTTCTTCTTGGAAAAATGAATGTCTGTATTCATTAAACACTAACTCCTCATTTCTCGTCCCCCAGCCCCTGGTAACCACCACTTTGCTTTCTGTCTCTACGATTTTGATTACTCCAAGTACCTCGTATAAGTGGAATCATACAGTAGTTGTCTTTTGGGGACTGGTTTATCTCACTCAGCATAATGTCTTGAAGGCTCACCCATGTTGTACTATGTGTCAGAACTTCCTTCCTTTTTAAGGCTGAATCATATTCCATTGTATGTACCTACATTTTGCTGACCCTTTCATCCATCATGGGCATGTGAGTGGTTTCCACCTCTTGCCGATGGGAGTAATGCTGCTATGAACATACGTGTACAAATATCTTTGACATTCTACTTTCAATTCTTTGGGGCATATGGGGAAGGGACATTTTTGTAACTACACGTGGCCCCATGCTAAGCCGGAAGGCAGGAGGCAGAGCCGGCGTTATAAACATGGAGTTTGCTGTGAGAACTGGCTTCCAGTCCGGATGCCACCTGCTACTCTACATACAGCAAAATAGTTCACACTTGTTGGCCACTTACCATATGAAAACATTCTTCTCAGCTCTTCTACATATGGTATTAGCTTCCGTAATCTTCACAGCAATTCTATACGGTAGGTACTATTATTAACCCTTTTCACAGAGGAAGAGGGTGCATAGCAGCTAAGCAGTTTACCTAGATCCAAGTAAGTCCTAGAGCCAAGATTTGAATTCAGGAAGTCTGGTTCCAGAGCCCATAAAATGATAATGTAATGAGAAGAAAAAGGAGAAGGAGAACGTAGAGAAGGAGAAAAAAGAGGAGGGAAGGGGAGGAGGGGAGAGGAAGGGGAGGGGGAGGAGGGAGAGAGGAAGGGGAGGGGGAAGGGGAGGAGGAATAAGAAGAAGGGGAACAGAGAGGAGGAGGGGAGGGGAGGAGGGGGAAAATGGTGCCAATGTTGAGGACTCAAGGGAAACTGAGTCCAGTCACTTCTTCCCTGGGGCAGAAGAGGGCCAACATTTTTTTTCATGTTGGTGAAAGACATTTCAGGATGGTGACGGTGATGACTTAGCCAACCCTTATTAGTGCTCTGTGTCAGGCACTGTGAGAGCATCTCAATAAATTAACATATTTGATGCTAACTACTCTCTGCATCAAACAGGGAATATATCATCAGGGAATATATCATATCATCAGGGAATATATCATCAGGGAATATATCATCAGGGAATATACCATCAGGGAATATATCATCAAGGAATATATCATCAGGGAATAATCATCAGGGAATATATCATCAGGGAATATATCATCAGGGAATAATCATCAGGGAATATATCATCAGGGAATATACCATCAGGGAATATATCATCAGGGAATATATCATCAGGGAATATATCATCAGGGAATATATCATTTCCCTGCTTTGCTCACAAGGAAACTGACTTTCCAAATGGCTTCATCACTTGCACAAAGGCACATGGTGAACGAGAAGAGGATCCAGGATCCAAACCCAGATCCTTCTGTCAGCAAGTCCTCCTTCATCTGTTCATCTGATCACTGATCTCGGCATGCTTCCTTCTGTAAAGAATGAGGAAGGACTCTGTGCAAAGAGCTCATGTGTTCTCCAACCCTTCTAGCATGTTCTTTTGGCCAGAGCAGACATTCCAGGGACATCTGGCCGAGAAGCCATAAAGTGTGACATGTGGAAAGGAGGAAGAGGAAATGCCACAGCGGCTGAAGATGAGGAACAGATTTTGGGGCATTTAGACAGCAAGCATCTCTGCAGCAGCAGCAGGATGTGTGAGGACCAGAGAAGAGAGAAAGGGGGATTTTAGGAACCATAGCTCTAGATTATGAATTAGAGCCACATGGAATTGTTTTGAGAGTCACAAGTAAAGATTCAAATCGCTTTTAAATTCTGAATACATTTTTATTTTGGACTCCGTTTCTCTAAGTACCACACTGAGGTAAGACTGAGAAACATAGTGCCCCAGATTATATCTGGGTTAAACCAGTTGAATAATAATAGTTTGTGGATACTCTAGGCGCCAGGCACTGGGTTTACGGCAGTAGCTGAAACAGAGACATCTCTCCTCACAGATCAGGAAGCCTGGCAGAAGATTGGCTTAAATCAGGAAATAGGGATGCTCAGGGATACTTGGGGTTCTGAGAGTATCACAGCTTCTTTCTCTTTCTTCTTTCACAAACACATCAGGGAACATCCAAGTGCACCCAAGCCGTACTTTTGTCTGGATGTCTGTCTTTAGGGCCTCTCCTCTGCCCTGCTCCATCACTCATGGCTGGGTCCTCTCCCACTCCTTCTCATGCCCCCTTCCCACACTCCCACTGTCCTCCCACCGTCATGCTCCAATCCTGATGGTGAGTCCAGCATCCGCCCCTTCTCCCTCATTCAGGGAGATGAGAAGGAGTCTCTTACCCCAGCCCCCAGCCCAGGTTTCCATGGCCCACTTGAGACCATGGGCTCTCAAGTTGCCCCCAAAGAAAACTGACGTTTATCATCAATCATCGGACCCATTGCCCCCAAATGACTGCTGTTTGCCTCAAATTCCACTCTCTCCAGCCTCCTCTTTCCTCTTGCCTAGTGTTCTCCGGTCTTCAGAAACTGCCTTTTCTTTTTCCAATAGCACGAATTGTTTTTCTCTGGTTTCAAAACATTTACATATCCCTTGCACGAAAATTGGAAAATAAGAAAGAGGACAAAGAAAATTAACATCATCAAATCCCTCGACTCAGGGATCATTGTCATTTCCTAGGTCTTACAGCATTTGAGGTCCACAACCATACTGGAAAAGTGGAGACATGGGTGTTATTAGCTTAATGTTATTTCACTTAATGGGTGACAAATCTGGGCCCAGACAGGTAGAGTGATTTTCCTAAGGCCACAGAACAAGGTATCAGTACTTTGAAATGTATTTAGGATGGTGAATTAAGAATCTAGAGGATGATCAGGGGGCTCTGGGACTGGCATGGTAGATCTGAGTTGTTAAGGCAATGTCCTAATTTGGGTTCCCAAAAGCAGAGCCTGAGAAAAGGACTGGGGTACAGGGAATGTGGTACGGGGGCTGATTCCAGAAGCACAATGAAGTAGGGGGAAAGCGAGGCAGGGAAGGGAGGAAAGCCGCAAAAGGTGTGCCAATGAGCAGCTTACCACTGGGACTCAGTCCCGAGGACCCTCAGAGGAGCCACGTAGACTCCGCTGGAGAATCATCTCACAGGCCGATGGGAGAGCTGGGCTGTGTACCCACACACTCCTATCCCCCATTGATTAGCTAATTATAAATACAAATATGAGTGTGACTATAAAAATCCTGCCTAACATAATTACATTACATGATATTCTGTGTGTGTTTCTCAAACGTATGCGTTTGTTGGTGGCAAATGTCTAAAACGAATCATAATCTTCTAGAACCTTCTCTTGGCATTTCTTCACCCTATGAAATGATGGAGGGGCTCATAACAATAGAAGTGGGGCTCCTCTCAGACTCTGAGAAGCCCTGTCTGCAGCTGCCCCAGGCCCTCCCTGCCAGTATAACTGGGACATCGGGTCTCCTGGGATGCTGGGAACATTCTAGAGGACTAGGCCAGGATTCGGATTCTGCCAAAGTCTCAAATGCTCAGCAGTGGCTCTCTAGGCCTCAGCTGGGACTTGAGGCAGTGACTGGATCATCAAAGCACAACAGAGATGACCCAGGGTCAGAGCCCGATGACCTGACTCGGGTCACCAGCCCATGGAGCTCCCCAGAGCTATCCGGACAAGCCCTCTGCTGAAGGACTACACTTCCCTCACCAGAGGGCTTGAAGTCCAAGGGCCCAGCACTTGTACACTCTCTCCTTTTAAAGTGCTCTTCCTTCCTTCCTTCTGGCTTACACAATGGAGAAAGCCCCGTTATCATTAATTACCCGGGGGCCTCCGGGGACGGGAACTGCAGGATTTCTAAGCCCTGAAAGGCCCACATCAAAAGCAACTGCCCAATTTGGATCCTGATTTGCTCTCACCGAAGCCTCAGAGCCAGGTTCAGAACTTGTAAGATTCGGAGAAATGAGGGGGAAGGGGGAGGGGCAAGGAGAAACTGAGGAATCCTCCAGGCTTAGCCATCGGGGCGTCTTACGTGCAGTTTCTTTGTTCCCCGCTCCAACAACCTGGCAGGACCAACTACGTGATCCATGGGGCCCAGGACAAAATGAAAATGTGGGTTCTTGCTCAAAAATTATTAAGTCTTTTAGGACAGCAAGAGCAGAGCATCACAGCAAGTACACAGACCTGCAGGCCCAAGAGGCCGGCCCTGCTCAATGTTTCTAAATATTGAGATATTTCTAAACTGATGACTGGTGTCCTTTCCCTGGGCTGTCAACAATGCCGCCCACCTTCCCAATTACTTGCTTTCTCATATCCTTGTTTTATTTTATTTTATTTTTTTCATTTTCTTACCATGCTCTGAAAATACTTGTTTCAAGCTGTTCATGTCCCTGTTTGAATGAGTCCTCCAGGAGGATGTAAGCCCAGAGAGGACAGAGAACCGGCCAACCTTGTATACCACTGTGTCCCCAGTGTCCAGCACAGGGTGGGCCACGCAGAGAGCACTTAGTCGACGTTTGGTGATGAGCGGATAAGCCACTCCATCACGCTCACTCTGTGGATTCACAGGGCGAGAAGGGCTCAGTGCCAGGCTCACACCCACCGGGGAACAGTGTCAACCCCACTGCTGCTCTGCCTTTCAGCTCTAATAGCTACATCACGAAACCTGCACGGTTTGCCCTTTCGACCAACGTTACAGGAAAAGGATATCCTGCAGAAATTAAAGAAAGGTGGGATGTTTAACAAAACCCCATAAATAAGTCCCTGGCGTACCTTGATGACACTGCCTGCCACTAGGTGCAAATGTCATGTTTCATTTCCAGTCAACGGTCAGAAAGGGAAATCACTTACAAATACCCAACCCCCGATCTCATTCCCCAACACCACCACACAGTGTCCTGAAAAAACTTTGGCAAACTGTTTAGCAGTATCTACTGAAGCCAAATATATGCATATCCGCTGTCCTATTCCTAGGAATACACGCGACAGAACTGCATATATATGTCCACCAAAAAGCATGTGGCAGAATGTTCCTAGTAGCACTATTCATGAAAACGACCCAGACGCCCATCAACAGTAGAATAGATAGATACATGATAAATGGGACCCTATGCAGTAAGGAGAATAAACAATCTACAACCACAAGCAAAAATATGGATGAATCTTACAAACATAATATCGAGCAAAGTAGGCCAGAATCAAAAGAATACATGCTGCGTGGTTCTGTTTTCATAAAGTATAAAACTAGGCAAAATTAATCTCTGCTGTTGGAAGTCGGGCTAGTGGGTATTCATGGGTGGGGGATGGGAATGGAGTGACCAGAAGACCCAGGGGGCTCCTGAGGGACCATCATCTTCTGTTTCCTGATGTGGGTGCTGGTTACGTGGGTGTTTTCACTTTGTGAAAATACATGTGTTCTACACTTATGATCTATTATTCTTCAATAAGAAGTTGAAAATGTTATTTGAAAAGGAAAAATCCTAAATGTTCAGCAAAGCGTGTTGTATGCATGAGTGGATCCCAAAGGGTAAGTGTGGTGAGTGACTCTGGTGCTAAAGGCCTGAGTATGACTCTTGGTTCCAGCTGTGTGACCTCAGGCAAGCTACTTAACTTCTCTGTGCCCCAGTTTCCTTTATCTATAAAATGGGGGAAAAAACAGTCCCTACCTCGCAACGTCATTTTGAGGTTTGAGTGAGGTGATTCTTGTAGAGGGCTTAAAAACACACCTGGAATGTAGAGGTTGTTATATACACGGTTTTTTTTTTTTTTTTTTTTAACATCTTTATTGGAGTATAATTGCTTTACAATGGTGTGTTAGTTTCTACTTTATAACAGAGTGAATCAGTTATACATATACATATGTTCCCATATCTCTTCCCTCTTGCGTCTCCCTCCCTCCCACCCTCCCTATCCCACCCCTCTAGGTGGTCACAAACCACCGAGCTGATCTCCCTGTGCTATGTGGCTGCTTCCCACCAGCTATCTATTTTACATTTGGTAGTGTATACATGTCCATGCCACTCTTTGTCCCAGCTTACCCTTCCCCCTCCCCATATCTTCAAGTCCATTCTCTAGTAGGTCTGTGTCTTATTCCCATCTTACCCCTAGGTTTTGTTTTTTTTTTTTTTTACATCTTTATTGGAGTATAATTGTTTTACAATGTATACACGTGTTCTTATAGATAGAAGTATGATGATAGAGGTAATAGAATATCCATACATAATAATAAGTGGGAAAGATGGCTTTTAAAATGTTATATACTTATTTATATGCCTAAACGCTTAATTATGTGCTCTAAGCACTTTATATGTATTAAGTCATTTAATTTTCCTCCTGGCATTTTATAGATGGAGAAACTGAGGCACAGAGAGGTCAAGTAACTTTTCCAATGTCCCCCAGAGAGTAAGAGGCAAAGCTAAGATTTGAGCACATGCTCTTATCCAATAAGTCAGGTGAAGATGGAACCTGGGTTATTATCCACACCCACGTGTTGACTGCCCGTGGAAGTCCACGTAAAAAAATGAAGAGCCATCACTGGTGCCTGCTGAGCCAATAAAACAATCTTCCCGACCAAGAGGCGAATTTAATGAGGGAAAGACACAAGCCACTGGAATCCTCTGCCGGCAAGAAGGAGGTGAGTCCACGAAACTGGGAGGAGGAAAGACACAGTTGCCCAATTAAGATTTCACTCTCAGGAGTAAACCCCCAAATGCAGACGGCACAGATGGGCACAGACCCTGCAAGAGCCTGGGTTTGGGTTTTCTTCTTTCTTCCTTCCCTTTTCCTCAAAGCAGAGAGGAGACAGGGATGGGGAGGGAGGTTAGAACCCAAACTCATCCCAGCATGCCAATCTGTGCCCTGCCGAGCGACTTGACTTGTCTACTGCTTCTAAACAGCTGGAAAAACGTCAAACTGTCATCATGATTAAAGAGGGATTTTCCAAAGGTTTCAAAAATAGAAATTCAAAACCTTATTCCTCTTGCAGAAGATAAATCCAAGCAGCATTCCCTGAACAGATGCATCATGGGACGTGGTTTCCTTGCTGGAGTCTCTCTTGGGGTTGCCATGGTGGAATCAGGCAGGCTTGGCCTTTGCTGTGCTTTCCTTTGCAGCTTGGCGGTTTCCACCCAACCTAGATGTGTGGGCGCACATGTGGAAGCCCAACGCTCCCCCAGGATGCTATAACTCTGTGATGTGATTAGGGTGGGTCCATCCGCCCACCTAGCAGGCTTGCAAAGCTCCCGAGGAGCAGAACGGTGCCTCACCCACCTCTGTATGCAAGACCATTACATAACCTTCAGGGCTCAGTGCAAAATGAAAATGTGGGCCCTTTGTTCAGAAGTTACTTAAGGATTTTGATTGAGCATTTTGCAGACACGTGGATGGACCTAGAGACTCATACAGAGTGAAGTCAGAAAGAGAAAAACAAATATCGTATAATATAGCTTTTATGCAGAATCTAGAAAAATGATACAGATGAACTTATTTGCAAAGCAAAAATAGAGAACAAACATATGGATACCGGGGTGGGGGGTGAAGAGGAGGGTGGGATGAACTGGGACATTGGGATTGACATATATATACTACTATGTATAAAATAGATAACTAATGAGAACCTACTGTATAGCACAGGGAACTCTACTCAATGCTCTGTGGTGACCTAAATGGGAAGGAAATCCAAAAAAGAGGGGATATATGTATACGTATAGCTGATTCACTTTGCTGTACAGCAGAAACTAACACGACATTGTAAAGCAACTCTACTCCAATAAAAATTAATTTAAAAAACCGTGCAAACAAACAAAAGTTACTTAAGAATTTCGAGATGGCAAGAGTAAAGCATTAAACCAAGTGCAGGGTGCTTCTAAGCAAGGGGCACTGGGCACGGGTCACTTGCCCAGGAAACCAGCCCTGTCTGCATTGTGGGAACATTGTCAGCGCTCATTCCACACTGACTGAACTTACACCTTGCCATTATCACGACCCCCTCTGAGTTTATTCTTCTGGTCCCTGGACGTTTTTGCTAACATTTTCTGAGTGCTTACCAGGTACAGGTATTATTCTTAGCACTTGTGTTAGTGCTACCTTTATATTATTATATTATATATAATTACATTATATTGATATTATATACTGACATATAATATATATATAATAATTATATATATATATAATTATATTACTTCCTCCTCAGTAAAAATGCCATGAGGTAGGAACTATCATTGTCACAGAGGAGGAAACTGAGGCACGGAGAACTGAGTCACTTGCCCAAGGTAAGAAATGGGGTTTGATTTCACCACGGAAGATCTGGCTACAGAACTCCCATGTTTTATTCTTCTTTGCATCCTCTCCCTTGTCTACCCCAGAAAAGGGCAAACATTCAATGGACACCAGTGAATTCCATCATACTGACAACATCGCTGAGTGTCTCTTCAGGGCCAGGCCCAAGGTCTGGTCTCGGAGAGCAGTGGAGATGGGGCTTCCTCCTCCACACACCAAGACTAAGGTGGAGCAGTGGCTGGCAGTCAGGGTTTGTCTTGGGGTGACATATAAATATGCCATCACTGGTATGACATGAGAACTGACCAATCAGAGTAGACCCCAAAAACTCCGGAGGCCCCTGCTGTGCCTGCCTTATGCCCTGTGGTTGCTGGACCATTGGGCCAAGGAGGGGGGTGGTGGTGGTGGGCAGCTGGGGCAGCAGGAGAGCCCTGGGAGGCTCAGGGTAAGGCAGTAGGAACATTTCCAGATTGTAACAACCAACAAACTCTTCACATACATAGCAGCCGAAATCTACCTGCTCCCTGCTCCATGATTACAGAATACTCCATTGTGTTTCCAAAGAATGTCCTGCTAATTCCAATCTCTAAAAACCAATTTAAATCCACAGACACTTGACACACCTACAGAATGCCATCAACTCAGAAGTGCCTGAGGGGACAGTAGATAAAGGAATAAATGCAGCATTCTGGAATATGATTGAGACTGGGCCTGGCACACAGTAGATGCTCAGTTAACACCTCTTAAATGGAGCTAAACTGAAATCAGAAGCCCTACCCCATACCATACAAGCCCAGTTAGGCCCATTGTTCTAGATCCTAAAGTCATTGTATTAGTTACCTATTCCTGCAACAATTATTCTAAAACACAGCAGGGATCAGCAAACTTTTCCTTAAAGGGCCAGAGAGTAAATATTTCAGACTTGTGGGCTGTATGATGTCCGCTGCAACTACTCAACAGCTTCTGCTACTGGAGCCTGAAAGCAGCCACAGACAATGGACATTCTCGTGTTCCAATAAAACTTTACAAAAATAGACAGGCAGCCCACCTGTAGTCTTGGAAGAACAAAATTCTAGCTTAATAAATGGACTAACATGGTCTTTGAAGTTCACTTTGCAAGCTGTGGGTTTGAGGAGGGTGGTCTCTGCTCTGTACCATCATACCATGGCCTTGGCGCCAGCCATCAGCAGATAAGGAGACTTAAGCTAGACCTCATTCCAAGTCCTTCACCTTAACAAGCATAGAGAGGACTTCCCTGGTGGCACAGTGGTTAAGAATCTGCCTGCCAATGCAGGGGACACGGGTTCAAGCCCTGGTCCAGGAAGATCCCACATGCCGTGGAGCAACTAAGCCTGTGCGCCACAACTACTGAGCCTGCTGCGCTCTAGAGCCCACAAGCCACAACTATCGAGTCTGCGTGCCACAATTACTGAAGCCCACGCGCCTAGAGCCCATGCTCTGCAACAAGAGAAGCCACTGCAGTGAGAAGCCCGCGCACCGCAATGAAGAGTAGCCCCCGCTCGTCGCAACTAGAGAAAGCCCACGCGGAGCAACGAAGACCCAGTGCAGCCAAAAATTAATTAATTAATTAATTTTTTTTTTTTTAAAAGCAAGCATAGAGAGAGAGATGGACGTACTGAGCAGAATGGATGGGCAGAGTTTGTGCCTAATAGAGTTGGAAAGGAGAAAGGAGGTGCCATTCAGGCTGAAGGGCTGAATTTCATGACCTCTCCTTCCACTGAGAAGAAGGAACGAAGACATATATTTTATTCTTTGTAAGTTCAATAGGGCTTCTTGGATCAGCTCCCCAGGTTTAGCAACATCACCAAATAAATATCAACATGCAGGCTGAGTACAGAAGTACTGAACACATGAAGCGCCTTCCCTGCCACAGGGCCTTTGCACATGCTGTTCCTTCCCTTTAGAACACCACCATGCGATAGAAATATAATGTGAGCCACAAATGTAATTTGAAATTTTCTACTGCCCACATTTAGAAATGTAAAAAGAAGCAGGTGAAATTACTTTTAATAATATTCTTTCTTTAACTCGATCTATCCAAAATATTATCATTTCAATTTGCAATTAATATTTTTAAATGAATGGGATATTTTACATTCTTTTCTTTTCATACTAAGTCTTTGATATCTGGTGGTGTTTTACTCTTTCAGCTTATCTCAATTTGGACCAGCTGCATTTCAAGCGTTCTATGGCCACATGTGGCTAGCAGCTACTGTATTGGACCGAGCAGCTTTAAAATACACTTGCCCCCCAGAATTTCATGACTGGCTCCATCTTAGCTAAAACATCATCTCCCCACACATTTGTGATTGTGCCATCTAAAGTAACAGCTCTCTTACCCTCATCACATCACTCTATACATTAGTTTCCTAGGGCTGCTTCTGTAACAAATTACCACCAACTAGATGGCTTGAAACAACAGAAATTTATGGTTCTGAAGACTAGATGTCTGAAATCAAGGTATTGACAGGGCTATGCTCTCTCTGAAGGCCCTAGGGGAGAATTCTTTCTTGCCTCTTTCTAGCTTCTGGTGATTGTCAGCAATTCTTGGCATTCCTTGGCCTATAGATGCATCAATCCAATCTTTGCCTCCGTCTTCACATCACCTTGTTCCCTTCTGTGTCTATCTCTGTGTCTTTTCTCCTCTTCTTATAAGGACACTGGTCTAACAGTAGGGACGGCAACAAAGCAGAACTCTGGTCTATAAACTCATGCAGGTAAACTGAACCAAAAAAGGCAAGGAACAGGTCTAAACGCCCATAGTTAGGTCAAGCAAACCAGGATATCTTCTCCCCCTACCCCAGCCTGGCTGCTAGCAGGGAAAATGGGCCCTTGACCCGCTGTATTTTTACTCAAGTTCTCTCCAAATATTTGCATGAAGCGTGAGGATCAAGGGGAAGGGAAAACCCAGCAGTCTCGTTGCCTTTACCTTTGGTCAAACCAGGGACTAGTCTTCCAGTATCCCGCTCTGAGCCTCCCAGCACCACCTCCCCCAATCCCCAAAAGACCCTGGTCTTCCTCCTAGAAGGATGAATATCAGATGGCGCTCCAGTCTGGGCTTGGTCAAGCTCTCTAAGCCTCAGATAAGAGCTAGGTCATACCCCAAGTTTGTGCAAATTAGAGAAATACGCTTTTCCTCGAGTGCAGCCCTGAGCTGAGGTACCGTTTGATGAGCACACGAGCACTGAACTTCAGACCCTCTTAGTTCCTCAGCTGGGTTCCCTTGTTCAGTGAGCATCCTGCACAACCATACATGGCCACCCTAAGCTAGTCTCTCCCTTGTAGGTCTATTGTGAGAATTAAATGTGATACTGTGTGAACACGTTTAACACGGTTATTGGGTAAATAATAATAACTCAACATGTTATTTTTTTATCTTGAATTTTTTACATCCTCTTCAATAGACATTGGTAAACCCTAAACCAGTGCAACTTTTAGGGTCCTCAACATAATTTTAGATAGTGTGGAGACAAAGAATTAATTAACATTATTGAATAGTGAGAAACATTCCCTTTTCAGTTCTCTCATTTCTTCCAGAAAGATCTGTATTTGACACTCTCAGCACTTGCTAATACACACCACACACACACACACACACACACACACACACACACACACACAGTTGGACCTCTAGAAGTCATTCCCAGGCAAGCAACATAGCTAACCTGTATTAGCGTTGGTTGGTTGTGTTTATCTTTTACAATAATTCCCTTTTGTGGTGAGTAGCAGCCACTTTTCCAGTCACAGTAGTAGTATCAAGGTTTTTTCCAAAAACATGTATTTAAGTATTAAAAGTGAGTCAACGTAAGGGAAAATATTAAGCAAATAATCGTAGAGGTGGTAGCCGTGGGCTTGAAGTTTGGGGGACGCGATATTACACAATTCCAGACAAGGCCAGATTGGACATTTTTGCTTCTAAACCAAGTGCTCTCAGCTTTCCCAGTACGAAGTTGGAAGAGAATGGGGAGATTAATGCAAAAGTGTAACGTCCAGAGGTTCTCGGCTCGACCGTGTCTGAAGCAGAGGCTTCATGCACTTCTGATTTTCCAGCAAGGAGTACGTCGGTTCCCTCTGAGCTCAACTCAAGAGTTTGCGCCCTCTGAGCTCCTGACTTTCAGAAACCTTCACCTCTTGGAGAGGCGTGCCTGGGTCCTGAGTTTTGCAGATCTTCTCTGGGAGGGACACGCCCCTCTAGAACGGCTAGGACCTCCAGGTCGGCTGAGCCCAGGTGGGAGCGGACAGCCAGGGGCCTGCGCACAACCTTCCCTGACCAAGAACGGCCACTGCGCCCCCAAGTTAACGAGTAGTGAGCGAGGGCACCGTACACAATGCGGCTGTGTTTGATCCCGCGACGTGTCACTCGGAATCGCAAACAATTTATTGCCATTAGACGATGTTGTCAGGCACTAATTTCCTGGTGGCGCACCATCACGGGCATCAAAACATCAGGGGAGGGAATTCTGAGGCCCCTGGGCTGGGGGGCGCGAAGGGACCGTCGCGAGCCAAGCGGGGGTTCCAGTAATGAGGCTTTAATGAGAGGAGGGCCGCCAGCCTTTGTGGAGAAGCCCAAGTAGGCGGCGGCCCGAACGGGCGCTCGGCGAGGTCACTTCCTTCCCCGGCCCTGAGCACGGTGAACCCGCTGAGGGCCATATGCGGCCATCAGGCCGGGTGCCCACTGAGGGCACTCTTGGGCCCGCGACACCCTCGTCGGCTCCGAACTGCGGCAGGAAAAGAAGCACCTCCATGCAACAATGCAAACGCACTCATTACCATCTCGTCAATATGCATGAAGAAAATGCGCTAGGCTGGCCGAGCCCCATCACCCAGCTCTGGCCTCGGCATCCAATAAAGCGACATATTCATCTCCCAAGATGGATGAGGAGGGGGCGCCGCCAGGAAGGCAGGTCCACGGGGGGGAGGGGACGGATCCTGGAGAGGAAGAGCAGGGAAAATACATGCAAAGAACCTGAGAGACAGACCAAGAAATCGACGAAGGAAGGAAACAGATTAGGATGAAAGAAAGGGACGAAAAACAAGAAAGAACAAGAAATGAGGGCGAGGGAAAGAGATGCAGAGTCAGAGGGAGGGGGGAAAGCCATAAATAAGGGAAGAGGGAGGGAGCAAAATTGAGGAAAGTGGACTGAAAAGTGGTCCAGAGGAAAAAAGAAAACGGCCAATGAGGGGAGTAAGGAAAGAGAAGAAAAAGCAATGACCTAGAAATCGAATATATAGAGAGTGGGAAAGACAGACGGATAGAGACAAACAAAGGAGGGGGAGGGAGTGAAACTGCTCGAGTCAGGTGGAAAAGGATGATCCTGGAGAGGTAAAAAAAAAAATAACGTCAGTCGCGCCGAGGGGCAGGTTTCCCGATCCTGGCAGTTCTGTGCGCTGTGCATCTCGGCTGCTTGGAGACCCAAGGGCGCGGGCCAGGTCGGGGAGAGGCAGGGGCGGAGTGGGGGAGCGAGGGGCCGGCCGGCCAGCCGGCCTGGCGCGGCTCCTTGGGCGGCCCGGCCCGCTCCGCTCCGGGTGCCCGGGCCCGGCTGGGCGCCCACCCTGCGCGTCGCAGCCTCTCCCTCGCCGAGAGCGAAGTTGGCAAAGTTTCTCCCAAAGTTTCCCCGTCGCTTCTCTGGACCCAGGGAGAGGCTCCGAGGCCCTGGCGGCTGGTGGGGAGAGGCAGTCCGTTATGGGGCGGCCCTGGAGGCCGCGGCCCCGCGCCTGCTGGGATACTCGGGGTCCGGATTCCTGGTCAGACACAAACCCCTCCCGGTGCGGACACCAGGCCACGCACTCGGGCGTCCACGCGGCTGCTAATAGCAGAGAGAGAGAACGCAGAAGAGAGAGAGAGAGAGAGAGAGAGAGGGAGAGAGAGAGAAAGAAAAAAATATTCTCAGCTCAATTTAAGTCTCATGGAAAGGGCTTACAACTGTAATTAAATCATTAAATTCTTGTCTACGCTTCACAGAGCGGAGAGAAATTAACTTCCCACCAACC
The DNA here is from genome assembly GCF_003031525.2 of Neophocaena asiaeorientalis asiaeorientalis. NCBI lineage: Eukaryota > Metazoa > Chordata > Mammalia > Artiodactyla > Phocoenidae > Neophocaena > Neophocaena asiaeorientalis. The sequence continues at coordinate 5,468,179 of NW_020173491.1, read as the reverse complement.
TCATTTTCTATTTGAACATGAAATAATGATTTTCTGCCCGTCTAATTACAAAGCCAACATCTGATCAAGCCAGCATCCAGAGGGGATTATCGCATGCACGAGTATTAGACCTCATTACCAGCTTGAGTGCAAAATTATTACATCTTGTAATTGGATGGTGAGATTTATATACAGATCGGCCCGGTTTCTGTAAGATTGTAATTACAAGCTTCGTTGGTTAGCTACTTATCAGAACTTTGCAGGAAAACAAAACAAATGACTGAGGAAAACGAGCATTTCATTAACCTGTAACCCGAGCGCGGGGGGAGAGAGCGGTGGGAGCGTGCGCCAAGGCGTCTGCAGGAAGCCGAGGGATCGCGGGTCCTCACTGCAGCCCGGGGACTTCGGGCCTGGGAGGGAAGGACAGAAGATGGGCCTCGGCGGGTAAACTTAGGGCTACAGCGGCGCCCCGCGATGGGGACGCGTGGACACCGTGGGTCTGGGCAAGGAGGGGGTAGAAAGGGGGCCTGGTGGCTCGCGGCTCGTGTACAGTACGCAGCGCAGCCCCTGAGCCAGATGGGCCGCCGGCCCTGGGCACACGTTGGGCCGCGGCTCCAAGTGCGAGACCGGGGAGCGCTGCTGTGAGCGCTAAGCGAGTGATATGGACGCCCCCTTGCATTCCCCACACTCTGGGCCGCGTTGAGAAAGCGTCTACAGCAAGCCTCCGAAGCGCTTTGTGCTCTGGGAACACTGGAAGAAAGCGAGATGACGGAGAAGGGTTTGCGCGCGGCGCGTTTTTGCGCGCATGCCTTTCCCAAATCAACTTCCCGTGCACCTGCTTTTCCTCCCTGTGCGAGTGTGTCACTTTGACCCCATCTCGTGGATTAAAAATCCCTGGAAAAGTCTCGGCTGTCCTTGGACCCGTGAGTTCAGTTCGGAGCCGGGCTCCACCAGCCTGGTGGAGTTGGGGAGCCAGCGCCACGTCGGGGCTCGGCTGCCTAGGACTCTGCGTCACGACGTGGGGCGCGGATCGCCCGGGCCATGGCAGGGCTGATCTTATCTGGAGACTAGGGTAGCGGAGAGACCGATTCTGCTCGAGACCTGGGGCGCTTGGAGGTATCTAAATAATAGAGGTTCTTGGGTCCTTATCTGGGTTAGAGGTTCACCTTCCGGGCCACGGGTGCCCCGGCGTGGCTAAGTCATTGCGAACAGCCTCGCCCCTTCCCTGGCCTCTTTCCCGCCTCCCGCAGCCCGACACCGTCAGGTCGATAGCTGGTTAAGGCGGACAGAAGCATCATCTCCGGGGCTCATTGTTCTCTCTTTTCCTTCTGGAAGAGCTGAGTTAAATAGCGGCCCAGCGCAGCCCCAGTTTCCCCGCCTCAGAATCTCGCTCTTGTCTCCTCGCGGGTCTGGCGCCACTACTCTGTACAAACTCTAGGTTTCCAGGGACGTCGAGGCTCCGGGTCTGACACTTAGGAAACGCTCCAGGCAATAAGGTTACTCTCAATTTTGTAACCCTGAGATTTTTCGAGAGAAGGTGAGCCCAGGATTCCCTACGCCACTTCGCTGAGAGGTTTAACTGAAAACGAAATCAGGCGCCGGGAAAACATTTCAAAGCCAGAGCTTCCCCTGATATCTCCTCTCCTGGGGAGACTCCAGTTAAGGCCACACCCGGCACCAAGCATAAGCAGGCGGGGAGGAGATTAGGAAAGCAGTCTGACCCAATTTGAGAAGGCCGCCCCTTAGTTTCCCCAATCGAACCCCAAACCGAGCTGCCCCCAAACTTTCCCTTGCGTTCCCCCCAATTTTCTCGGCCTTCACACCTACTGGAGACGCCGACCCGTGCGAAGACTGGTAGAAAGAGGCGGGAAGTGGGGTGGGGTCAAAACTGGGTGCCCGCGGGACTCCCCACTGGGGTTCCCTGTTGTTGCTGAGACCAGAGAGAGCCGGGGCCAAGATTCCACCATCCCTCCACTCTGGTGGAATTCGGATTCGATTCCTCTATCAATCAGCCCGCGGCGGCCAGTTTCCGCCTCCGAGCCAGGGCTGGCAACTACAAGGCAGTTACCGCCCCGGGTGCTGTCCCCGGAGCGCTCCTGCTGCAGGCCTGGCCTGTGCGTAGGTCGCCGCAGCGGCCTAAAGCGTTTAGCCCGAAGCCGCCGCAACACCGGGAATTTCAATCCTGCTCTAGGCTGCACGCCCTAATCCGGGAAGGTGGGCGCCCGGCTACTGGGATTTCAGGTTTGGTTTAGGAAATATCCCACTATAAAACTAAAAGTCTTGCCTCCCATCCGCACCCGAGCGGGAGGGAGTATACCTGCCAAAAGAAAACAGGGTGGCGCAGAGACCCGGGAGCGGGACAAGGGGTAGTGAAACGAAGAATCTCTACGGACCGAAAATTCCAATATACAAACTTCTCCAAGCGCTCCCCGAAAGTTCCTGGAGCCTCCGCCACCCGGCTCCCTGCTCCTCCCCCATCCCACGCCAGCTTAGGGCACGGGCAGCCTCCACTTTCCTGACGTCGCTCCCCAGGATTCCCGGGGCGTCCACCCTTCGGCACCACCCCTACCCCCGCCATTTCTAAGACGGGATTCTGCACCCTGAAACCCGTGCGGCGTTAACGTGGTTAACTGCAGGATTTGGTCCTCTTGAGCAGGGGGCTGCTTCGCCTCCCTGGGCATAGAGACGGTCCTTGAAGACTCCCTTAGAACGCACCCCCGATCCCTCGCGCACTCTTCAAGCTCCCTCCCTACGCCTGAGAGTGGCCAGGAGTCCAGAGGTGCGAGCTGGAAAGCGGACCCGGGCAGAGTAAAGCCCCAGCGCCTGGTCCAAGGTCTGGTCCCGACCCAGGCCCCGCGCGCCGGGGCGGGGGGAAAGGTACCGAGAGGCGGGAAGCGGGAGGGGCGAGCTGACCCCGTACTAACCCCGGTCCCGGCGCCTCTCGCCGCGCCCCCCTCCTCCCGCCGCGGGCCAGAGGGGGCGGGAAGGGACTAGCAGAGCCCGGGCTCCCGCCCCCGCCCCGCCCCGCCCCGCCCTGCGCGCAGTATCCGCGGGGGTGGGCGGCCTCGCCTGCAGGGCGCCCAGGCGATTGGTGACTCGCGAAGGAGACGCAAGGAAAAGTCGAATAAGAGGGCGCGACGTCAGACCCGAGATTTGGGGAAGGGCGAGGGAGGGGGCTGAGGGTGGGGAAGGACACACAGACACAGATACGGACACGCACCCCCCGCACGACACCCCAAGTGTCCACAACTTTAGGCCGCCTTAGCCCGGGGCGCAGAGGCCGGGGTTGGGGGTGCGAGGAGTGTAGTGTGAGTAGAGAGAAATAGGTTGCGGAAGCGATCCTGGGGGTTGGTGGTGGGGGGGGAGAGGAGCGCAGAAAGGGGAGGAGAGAGGAAGGGCGAGGAGGGGGAGTGAAAACTAGAGGAGGGCGAGGGAAGCGAGGCGCGACACAGCTCGGGGAGAGGAGGGCAGTGAGAAGCGAGGCGCGGGGAGAGGAGGGCAGTGAGA